>NC_083770.1:6625700-6925700 GCF_963514075.1 Conger conger
ATCTGGATCCTGTCTGCCCCCGTCTCATTGGCCAACATGGTGTCCCTTTCTGGAGCTACACACCACCACTCCTGCTTCAGTGCAGCAACAGCTGCATTAACAGTTAGGCTTCTTACGATGTGAAATCCGTTGACCGTTGAAATAATTTTCAATAAAAAGCAATGAGCTTCTGTATAGAAGCATGGCTGCTTGTGTTTTCACTGGCAATGAGTGAGGATTCATTTACACTGAAATAGGAGGAGTACATTTCCCTCTAACTGGTTTAAGTCTTGCCACTTGGGGGAAATACTAACAAGCTTGTTGGTGCACATAGCCTAATAAATATTGGTTCACTAGTTTGAATGGCCTTGCGCTTATGAGGTAGTTGAGCCAAAGCCGTACACATCGGCATAGCCATCACCATTGCAAGTAGTAATTTCTGCTGCTTTAATTCGTAGTTTTTGTAAGTCCAAAAAGCTGTTGGTTGGTACACACAGCGACTGACCCACATAATGTTCAAATGGCCTCGAGCTGACTGGATGAAGGGCTTCTTCCGGTAGCCGAATGTCGTTCACATGGACTCCGGCTGACATGGTGACTATCTTACCAACAGTGTGTTGGTGTATGGTAGTTCTGGGGGTTTGCTGTTGCCCCCTCCTGGTCTTATTCATGCTTGTATGGATGGCTGGGAGGGCTTCCAGAACAGAGACATGGATTGTCTAAGATTGATAATAAAGATTCTAACTTTGACACCAGTGGCCCTGACTGAACTGGTATTTTATCTACCTTGTCACTGTAACCACATCAAATGGATTGTTGTGGTGTAAATGTTTTGTAATGTATTTTAATGTCTTCCCTGACCAGGGACAGCAGATGAAAATTAGCTACAGAGCTAACTCTGGTTCATCATGGTCCCTGTTAAATAAAATAAGAAAGTAAGTAAAGTAAGGCTGTGGACCACTGTAGCCCTGTTCCTCCCCCGGTTCATGACCAAACCTCGACACATCTTGGAGCTCAAGTTGCATCACCCTGCCTCTCTAAACCTGCTCACTGTACTTTCCCTCATTTTACACTTGCTACTTCCAGCTAGTTTATTACCTCAACTATAACCTGCTCAACCCATTTGAATGGCTGTGATAGATTTCATATCACATTTCTGGTAAATCCATTCTACCTTTACTTTACACCTTGCCAGCCAGCGGAGGAGGAGCTCCCCGTCTATAGCCAGGTTCCTCCTGAGATTTCCTATTGGGGAGTTTTTTTTCACCACTTTTTGATGGTGAAAAGCCTCTTAGAGACTGTCTTCTATTAAAAGCACTATACAAATCAAATTAAAGCTTGTGTGATGGCTTGGCCATGGATAACAACTGGCCTATGATCACCCACTGATGTAGGGTCAAACACCATCTCCTCCTACTTCACATTTAAAATCAGATGGTTTGAGTCACACCACTGCACAAACCTGTCTATCGCAGAATGCTACACTACTAGGCTACTGCCCTTGTGCAGGGCACCATGCTGTTGTTATCTCCTCTGAACATGTCCTTAAAAGAAGTGCAGAGTTGTTATCTGGCCCTTTGGCTTTCTTTGCACTTGTGGGTCTAAAAAGTGACCGAACCTTATCAGACTCAATCACCAACCGCAAACTGCAGCACCTCTTTACAGTCAGCAGAAAAGTCCTGCTCTGTAGGTGGGAATGAGCTGTTTACAGTCAGCAGAAAAGTAATGTTCTGTAGGTGGGAATGAGCTCTTTACAGTCAGCAGAAGTCCTGTATTGTGAGTACAGCTCCCATTCATCAGAGAGTGGGGTAAAATTCAGCGTTTGATAAGAGTTCATAGCGGGTAGTGAATAATGGAGATGGATGAAGACTGCAATGTGTGACAGACCTGAAACATTTTACTATGCAGGTGGTCAGTCTTTTACCACATCAATCAGACATCCAGCATCCAGTCCTCAACTGTGCCCTGATACTACAGACTCGTCAGGAACTACAAACATGGCATCCCTAACACTCATCAGGTTTTAGATAGAAGAGTAAGAAGAGAGGGATGAGACTAATGTGGACAAAGAAAGAATGCTGATGAACAGAGTAGTAAACTGAGAGAGAAAGAGCTTTTTATCATTTCACTGCACAGAGCCATAATCACTAATCCTGTTTAGTTAAGGTTACACAGTACACCGCACTACTCACCCAAGTCTCTGTAGTTTACAGTTTGGACTCATCAGTCCAGCACAGAGCAGCTTCACTACTGAATCTCCCAGGTTATTGTAGCGGAGGTCCAGATCTCTCAGTGATGAGTTTGATGACTGGAGAGCTGAGGCCACAACTTTACAGGACTCCTTTGTTAGGTCACAGCTGTTCAGTCTGTAAAGAAGAACGAATATATTATAGTATTAAAAGGTTAGGTAAGATGTAAAAGATAACATCCTTCAGAGTGGGCAGTGAGTTTGTTCGCAATGTTGTGGGACATTTGGCTCTGCTAAAGGTAAGATGTAAAATATAACGCATCTTTCAGTGGAGAGGGAGCACGCTTTTTTCCCCTCTGGTTTTCTGTGACAAAGTTCCCACAGCTGTTATGTACGGCACTGAGGACCCAGACGCAGACCAGGGGATAATCCAAAAAGGTTGTTATTTATTCTGAGTTTGAAAGCCAAGAGATCCAAGACAATGCCAAAAACAGAAAGCAAAATAATAGTTGAGTAAACAGGCAAAAAGGTCAAAAATCCAATAAATCAAAGGGCGAAAGTACAAAAGGGCGAAGGCAAAAATCGAAGTCACTAAAACAAAGCAGATAATCAAAGACCAGGAAAGCAGAAGGGCAAACAAAATAAGAGGGCAAGGCAAGCTCGAAAATCAAAGTCAAAGGGGTGTCTTCAGGAATCTCAAAATATAGGCGTACAAGGAATTCAGCTCTATAAATGATCTGATAATGGGTGAAACGGAGACTGAGGTTTAAATACATGAGGGAAGGTGACAATCTAGGCGGGGCTGGGGAGAAGGTGGGCTAAACAAATAGACAGCAGGTGGGGAAACATAATAGGGTAATAACATCATAACAGGAGGGAGACGAAAACGTGGACTGGATGCATGTAACCAAACATGTAAAACATACAGCTCCGGATTAGGGAGCAGACATTTGCATAGATTGAAGATGTAGTGATAGTCAGAGACAGGTGCGAACACTTCGCTGAAACTAAGCAAATATAATCAGGGATAGCCATAGGGATGCGGAGTTATAGAACATTGCAGAAACACCAAGAGATTGCGTTAATGAATTAGTTACGTGAATATTTCAAACTACCCAATAAAAGTGACTGTTAGTTAGTTAGACAGACAGTAAGTGTATAAATCGGATTAGTACTGTACAATATCTAGATTAGTAGTAGTTAGTAAGAATAGTGCTTTACAACATTTAACTACCAAGAGAAGCAGGAAGTAAGAATTGCGAGGTTGGAAGGAATGTTGAAAACCCGAAACCACCGTAAACACCCGAATAGTGGGACACGCAGACAGGGGAGTGACTTGGCTGGTAAACAATCAGACGCAGACATAACAGGGGATCACAAATGAAAAACTGTAATGGAAACCAAGGATGCATGATAATGAATAAATAACAAGAATAAACATTAATACAAACAGGACAGATACAGAAACATTACAACAGCATTGCAAGCTAACACAGCTAAAGGCAGACTGACATACACACAACATGCTCATATCCTGTGGGCTCCAGAATTATTGGCACCCTACATAAATATGCATAACAATACTGTAGACTGTGTCCTGAAAAGGTATCTGTATCATAATAATAAAATATATCAGATACACTCATCTACCTCCTGACACTATAACTGTTTGATGTAGCAAATTTATTTCAGTAAGCCTATTGCTTCACCCATGGCTTTGACTGTTTTTTTTCTTATTTCTCTGCCTTCATTGAGGTTGTTTTTAATGGCTTCCTTGACTGTAATTGGCACAATTCTGGTCCTCGTGTTGACAAACGCCAATAACAGACTCCAAAGCAGGAGTGCACTCTCCAGTCCTGGAGGGCCGGTCTGCGAGCTGGTTTTTGTTCCAAACACTTACCTTAATTTTTTTTTCTGGCAGCTCTAGAAATGACATTGGTTCACTCCTGTACTTGAGCACAGTACAATCTTTAGGATATACTAGCAGTCGGCAGTTGTAGCTGGGTCATACACAAGACATAATTTAGCTAAATCAATAATTAAGAGCAGAAGTTGCACAAAATCCTGAAGTGGCTTAGTTCTTGCTGTGCACCCCTGCTCCAAAGGCAATCTGCTTTTATTATTCTGTCCTTATTTTTATTAGGTTTTTATCCTTTTGATTTTTTTTCTCTTTGGCCTACTACTTAGATTTTTGGGGAACACTCTGCATTGGCCAACATGCGGTCCCTTTCTGGAGCTACACACCACCACTCCTGCTTCAGCGTGGCAAGGACTGCAGTAACTGTCACCTGCATCCTCAGTGAAAGCTACGGGCCGTTGGGCATGTGCTCCTTACAATATGAAATCTGTTGGCCGTTGAAATCATTTTCATTAAAAAGCACTGATCTTGCTGTATAGAAGCATGGCTGCTTCGGTTTTTCACTGGTAGACTTCCAGAACAGAGACAAACCGCCAAACAAAACTGTATTGCTTCTGAGATTGTTCATAAAGATTCTAACTGACAACAGTGTTCCGACCATTTTAAATGTGAAAGTACCAATATGGACCAGGGCACAGAATTGTCCATCTATCCTCAGAAACAATTAATAAATTGGTCGCAAACTGGTAGAAAAATCCAGTCAGCCAAATTTCTTGGCATCTGAATTGATAAAAACATTAAACTGGAAAGATCACATCCACTTAGATCACATCTGGAGAAAAGTAACAAAATTACCCATCATCCATAACATCCATCCTTGGGTTCACCAGTCCTGTCTTTTAACTCTGAACTACAGCCTCATTTGCCCTTATCTTCTATACTGTTCAATTTCATGGGCCGCCACATACCCCACCTCTCTTCACAGAATCTTCATTTTGCTTAAATAAATTGTAAGACTAATTACTCACTCAAACCATCTGAGCCCACTTTTTGCTAAAATGTTCTGTCCATTTTTGATATGAACATTCAAATAACATGCTCTTTCAGCTACAACTATTTGCATCACCCAGAATCCCTGCAAAATCCTTGCCAGGATCTATTCTGCCCTAATTTGTAAGTTCAGACACATAGTACTGGATATACCAACAATATTCATCTCCCTCTCTTTCACTCCGCTACTCGTCCTTATTCGAATCAATAGCACCTACGTGCTGGTTGATCCATCAGATTACTCTGCCTTTTACTTTCAACAAATTCATCCTTTATTTGACAGTTTATCTTTGGAAATAATAATTGTGAATTAGATTAAATAAAATGTATGAGCGAGGAGTTTTTGCATTTGATGCTGTTTATGTTCTGGATTACCAACAATATTCATCTCCCTCTCTTTCACTCCTCTTTCACTCTGCTACTTGTCCTTATTCGAATCAATAGCAGCTATGTGTGGGAGATGGTGGGATACCGTGCACTGAACATTACTGCTGCCCTAGAGGTGTGGAGAATAGTTTTTAAAAAACACTGAAACTAAAATGAGATTACAGGATGAACCGAGAATCCCCCTTCCCCCCCTTAATCCCACACATGAGTTGTTCTGTATGTTTTGACAAAGGTTGATCCATAAGATTACTCTGCCTTTTACTTTCAACAAATTCATCCTTTATTTCACTTATGTTCTGGATTCAGAAGATTAAATGAGGGCACAAGCTAGATTCAGAAATCATAATCAAATTTTCAGATGCATGAAAATTTTATTGCACTTTATTCTGACTAGAATTATAAAGTATGAAAATATGCTGTGAATCATCTACATGAATAAAGACATGATACTCACATGGCCTTCCTGCAGTTCCTGACTACTGGTACCAATCTCTGACGACCTGCTTTTGATGTGTTGTAGGTCTTCAAGTCAAACTCATCCAGGATCTCCTCTGACATCAGTAACAGAAAGGCCAGAGCCGAACATTGGTGGGATTCCAGCTCTTCAGTAGAAAGTTTTCCTGATCTCAGGGAATTCTGGATTTCCTCCACTTGAGAGTCATTTAGTTCATTCAGACAATGGAACAGATTGATGGTCCTCTCTGCGGAAGATTCGCATTTGATCTTCTCCTTAATGTACTGAACTGTTTTCTTGATGCTCCCTGATCTGCTTTCTCTCGGTAGTCTCTTTAAGAGTTTTGTTTTCCATCCTGATGTTCTTCCTGTCTGTGGCAGTAGTCCTCCTAAGAGGGTCTTAACAGAGTCCAGAGAAAGGCCAAGAAGGAATCGGAGGAAAAGGTCCAGGTGCCCATTCTCACTCTCTAAGGCCTGATCCACTGCACTCCTGTGCAACTCAGACAGCTGCACGCTGCCACTGTGAGGTTTTGATTCTTCTGCTCTGAGCACATTTCTGTTCTCATGTACACATGAATGAAACACAAACAAGGCAGCCAGATACTCCTGAATGCTCAGATGCACAAAGCAGTAGAGCTTCTCCTGACCCAACCCACGCTCCTCTTTAAAGATCTCTGTGCACATTCCAGAGTACACTGAAGCTTCACTGACATCAATGCCACTGTCTCTCAGGTCCTCTTCATAGAATATCAGATTGCCCTTTTTCAGCTGTTGAAAAGCTAGTTGCCCCAGTCTCAGGATGATTTCTGTGTCTGATGCTGATGTCTTTGGGTTTGTTTCATCAGAGCCACGATACTTCAGATTCTTCACATTAGTCTGAATGTGCAGGAAGTGTGTGTACATTTCAGTCAGAGTTTTGGGCAGATCTCCACTCTCTACTTTACCCAACATTGTCTCCAGAACAGTAGCAGAAATCCAGCTGAAAACTGGTATGTGACACATGATGTAGAGACTCCTGGATGACTGGATGTGTGAGATAATTCTGCTGGCCTGGCTCTGATCTCTGATTCTCTTTCTGAAGTACTCCTCCTTCTGCGGTTCATTGAACCCTCGGACCTCTGTCACCTGGTGGATGCACTCAGGAGGGATCTGACTGGTTGCTGCAGGTCGGGAGGTGATCCAGAGGAGAGCAGAGGGAAGCAGACTCCCCTTAATGAGGTTGGTCAGCAGCACATCCACTGATGATGACTTTGTTATATCACAGCACATCTTATTGCTTTGGAAATGTAGAGGAAGTCGACACTCATCCAGACCATCAAAGATAAACAAAACTTTGACTTCATCACTTTCAACACTTTTGATCTCTTTCAGTTGTGGAAAGTAGTGCTGCAGAAGTTGCATCAGACTGAATGCTCTTTCCTTCTTCAGATTCAGATCTCGGAAAGGAAGAGTGAAGATGAAATCAACGTCCTGATTTGCTTTTCCTTCTGCCCAGTCCAGAATGAACTTCTGCACAGAGACGGTTTTCCCAATGCCTGCAATGCCCTTTGTAAGCACAGTTCTGATGCATTTCTCTTGTCCAGGTAAAGGTTTAAAGATGTCATTGCAGAGGATTGGAGTCTCCTGGGTGGTTTGTCTCTTGGATGCCATCTCAACCTGTCTGACCTCATGTTCATTATTGACCCCCCCACTTCCCCCCTCTGTGATGTAGAGCTCTGTATAGATCTCATTGAGGAGGGTCAAGTGGCCATGTGTTGCTAAACCTTCAAATATGCATTCAAACTTCTTCTTCAGATGAGTTTTCAGTTCCTGCTGGACTCTTTTAATGGATTCATCTGAAGAGAGGAAATACACATGAAGGAAATATACATATATAAATATATATAAAATATAATTATGTTTAAAATAAGATTAACATTTCCCATTCAATAACAGATTAAAAAGAAAAAGCTTATGCAGACAGTTTTCACAGTATTTTACTCACATCAAAGTGTAACATAAACTTTAACAGTGTAACACACACCTTGTGTTTTCTAGATATAAGATTATCAAGGTAAAGCATTATCATGAAAGTGTGAATTCTATAAATCAGAACATTGCACTGTGAGGTCTGTTTGCTAAACTCATGTCAGTACTCTAATGGACACACAGTAGCAATGAGATAAAACTTACTGTGCTGCTCTCTCTCCAGTGAGTCAGCGAGATCCTTCTGCTCCAGGGTCCTCAGGATGTGGAGTGTGATCTTCAGAGACCTCTCACTGCCACAGGTCTCCAGCAACTTCTCAACAATGTACAGGACCTCAGGATCCTCCTGCTCTCTCTCACTGCATTCTGGGTAATCATGGCTTTGATGAGTCTTGAAGGATTCCTTCATCTTCATGAACTTCTCCAGCACAAAAGGATCTTCAGACAGAGTCTTAAAGCATTCTGGGCAGTCCTGATCCAGATGACTCTGAAACAGTTTAAACTTTCCATTCTTCTTCAGCTCCACCAGAGTGCGCAGGAGAGACTGAAATAAACACATGAAGAGGTGTGCTGTATCAGTGTGTAATGAACACTTAATGCACCACAACCATTGCCTTGTGTGTCACATGTTTTGATGGCCAGAAAAGGGACAGATAATTTAAGACAAGAAACGCGCAGAGGTGCCAAACGCTCTTATTTGAAGTGCAGCTTGAAGGCTTTGTAGACATATGAAGTATGATAAATCATTCCTTTGCTAAGAATAGAATTGCTCTGTGCAATGCATTCAGTAAATGCTAACGGTGAACTGAATGCTTCTGGTTTAAAAGGCTCTGTTTGGAGGCTTACTCTGTGTTTGAGACCAGCAAAAGGAGTCTGGACTTTCTGTGAGCCACGCATGGCCAGGGCCACTGCAGAACTAGATTAGATATTAGCGTGTATGGTATTGCTGTTGTCTTTTGAGGGCTTAAAAAGTAGCACAATAGCACTAGGACAAGCGTTTTATGTGCACAGCAGAAAACTTCAACTGCTGTTTCCACTCAGGATTCCCTTCCCAAACATTTAAGATTTTTAATTTCAGGTCGACTTTTACCACGGCTACTTATGCCAAAAATATTTAAATGTGAAATTAAACGTTTTAATGAAACCGGTTGATTGCATGCGTGTCATGCCTCTGTTAGATAGTGTCCGAAATCGGTGTCTCGGTGGCGCAGCCTGTAGAGCACTGACCGCATGCTCATTGTGAGCCATGACGTCGGCGGTTCGAATCCGACCGTCCGACATTTGTCGCATGTCTTCCCCTCTCTCTCGCTCCTGTTCCTCCTGTCTCTCTACATTACATTATTGGCATTTGGCAGACGCTCTTATCCAGAGCGACGTACAACAATACTATACTATACTATACTATACTATACTGTACTATATACTGTCCAATAAAGCTGAAAAAGGCCTAAAAAATATAGTGTCCGAAACAAAACAGGAAAATCACCAGCATTGTGGTTTCGCCGTTCTGGGACCTATATATATACATGAAAAATCTTTTGGTAAGTTAAATGCGCTATTCCAACAAATCCTGAAAATGCCATAAAAATCTATTTAATAGTTTAAATATTAGCATTTTCATAAGGTTTTTCTTTTTAAAGCGTTTTACAAATCAGCCTTTTCCTAAAATCGGGTTTTCATGTGCTACAGTTGTTATTAAAATTTCCCCGAACAAGGCCGCGTTGAAAATGAATGGTGAAAAGTTAGCTTGTCTGTTAGCCAGTGACTCTACAATGTAAGACAAGGCACAACTGCGAGCCACACGCCTCACGGAACATACATTGCCAGAGCGATACGGAGTCAACAAAACGAAAGTGACGTCACTCAGCAAAGACTTTGTGTCATATAAAATGCCAACCATTTAGCTTGTGTGTAGTTCAAAGGCTTACTTTGCCATCTCGATAGGCTACAACGAGAAACGAGACCTGGTCCGTATCATTGTTTTCTCATCGCTTGTATAACATTACATAACCCTGCTGAAAAAGACACCTTGAGCTAAGTTTTGAAACAGCTGGTTGACCAGTTAGACCAGCTCCATGGGCTAATCCCAGAATCCCAATGTGTCCGATCTCAACACTGTGTACTGTAACAGTTTTATGTTCTTGGCTATTGTCGGTTGCATCTCACATACTTACGCTAATGCAGAAACATTTCTGTACATTATTGAAGCCTATGCCATATGGTGCTTCATATGTCAGTTATCGCGAGTGTTCGCATTGTAAACAATTATTTCCCACTGTAACATCTGTAACTCATGTATTGGTAATAAATATGTGGCTCTCACCAAAGAACACAGCCCCCCCGGCTACCCTCTCCTCTGCCTTCTCTTTTTCCCACACACCCAGATCCTCTGGCAGAGGAGGTGGCACAGGTCTCCTAATCTCATCCTCATGGCGATCTAGTGTCTTCTCCTCATCCTTCTCCTTCTCCTCTTTTGAATTTCATGCGATTTCTGTTACTTTCCCATGCAAACTCTTTATTATTGTTGTTTATCGCCCCCCGGGTCCTCTGGGCAGCTTCTTGGATGAGATGGACATCCTCTTTAGCTCCCCACCAGTCAATGGCACTCCCCTGATCCTCCTGGGTGACTTCAACCTCAACTCAGAGTCCACCCAGTCTACCTTTCTCTCCCTCCTTTCTTCTTTTGACCTTACCCTCACACTTTCCCCTTCCACCCACAAAGCAGGCAACCTTCTTGACCTCATCTTCACAAGGAGCTGCACAACAACCAACCTCTCTGTAACACCACTCCATATATCTGACCACTCCTTCATCTCTTTTTCTCTTCCACTCTCCTCTAAGACCCATCCATCTCTCCCACCATCCACTGTCGCCTGTCGGCGGAACCTACGTCATCTCCAATCCTCTCCTCCCTACCATCCGCGGAGTCTTTCTCTCGACTGTCTCCCGATGATACAACCCTCATGTCCTCCCTCTCATCTTCCTTTGACTCTCTGTGTGTGGGCAGTGGAGAGAAAATGGAAAAGGTCCTGTCTCCCCAGTGAAATAGCTTCCTTCCATGCCCTCCTATCATCTTTCCATTCCCGTCTCCCTAACTAAATCTTCCTTCTTTCATTCACAAATTAATGCAGCCGCCTCTAATCCCCGCAAACTGTTTTCAACCTTCTCCTCTCTTCTGGCCCCCCCTCCCCCCCACCTCCCTAATCACTCACACCTGATGACTTTGTCTCCTTCTTTGAAAAGAAGGTTGATGCCATTCGCAATTCCTTCTCCCCACCCTCTCCCCCTGCTCCACCTCCTACCTTCCCCAGCTCCCTAGCCTCCTTTTCTCCCCTCTCTGACTCCGACACTTTGAAACGCCTTACATCCCACCCCCGACCACCTGTCCTCTTGACCCCGTCCCCTCTCCCCTTCTACAATCTATCTCGAATGACATTCTCCCTTTTCTCTCCTCCCGGCACCATGCCCTCTTCCCTCAAGAGGGCTAGAGTCCTGCTCAAAAAACCTACTCTTGACCCCTCTGCTCTGAACAACTACCAGCCTGTCTCTCTTCTTCCCTTTCTCGCTAAAACTCTGGAACGGGCGGTCTGCTCCCAACTGTCCACTTATCTTCTTCACAACAATCTCCACGATCCCAACCAGTCCGGCTTTAAGAGTGGTCACTCAACTGAGACCGCCCTGCCCGCGGTCACTGAGGCACTCCACTCTGCTAAAGACAAATCCCTCTCCTCTGTCCTCATCTTCCTCGACCTGTCGGCCGCCTTCGATACAGTCAGCCATGAGATTCTGCTCTCATCGCTGTCTGGGATGGGTGTCACAGGATCTGCACTTACTTGATTTTTCTCCTACCTCTCTGGTCGCTCCTACCAGGTGACTTGGAGGGGCTCAGTCTCTGACCCTCACCCCCTACAAACTGGAGTCCCGCAGGGCTCAGTTCTTGGTCCTCTCCTCTTCTCGCTATACACCATGGGTCTCATTCATGAAACGTTAGTAAATCTATGTGCAGATTTGCACATAAACGTCCACGCTACTAAAAACCTACTCCGGATTCATGAAAGCCGCAGGAAACTCAGATCTGATCGTAAACTCGTGTGTATGATCATGAATGCCAATCCATCGTAAAGTGAAAGCGCGCTCCCGGTAATCAGCAATTAGCATAAATCCCCGCCCATGAATAGACAATGATTACCATATAAGACGCATATGTAGACGCATCCAGTCGACCTGTCAGTCATCATGGCGCAAACAAAGAGAGAGAAAGAAAAAAAACTTTTCCGAAGCGGAGATCGAAATCATTTTGGGTGAAGTGGAGTCAAGATAAAATATTTTCTTTTCTTCTATCAGTAGTGGTGTTGTGACAGGGACAGGCAAAGCGAAGGCCTGGAAGGAGGTGACAGATGCTGTTAATGTTGCCTCTGTAGACAATAGAACCATATGGTGAAACTTAAATGTTTTGACATGAAACTGGAGGCAAAGAAACGCATAAGCGCACACAAAAAACATGCATCAGCCACAGGAGGAGGAGGCTCACAGGCACAAATATCACCTGCTGACGAGCGCATCACTGGCATTATTGGGGAGACTTCTCTGTCAGGAATTATACCTGACGGAGACACCAACATGCCTCCACTGGAGACAACATCAAACCCAGATGGTAAGGTGATAATTGTTGTATCATAATACATTCTGAAAACCATCACTGATAGCTTAGTGGTTAGTATAGTTTAACCTAGGTCGTACAGTCCCACCAAACAAACAGAACATTTGTGGGGGTTTCTCTTCGGATTGAATGAAGTGGAAACGGGAAACCAGTAATGTTATATTGTGCGTAATGGTGCGTAATGGATATCAGTGTCGGAATGTAGAGCTATTTAATATTCATTTCAAGAAAGGCTATGGATAACATATAACCCACTGCAGTTTTGTATGCACCGTCTTCAAATTATTTGAATCTTAATAGCCTAAAGCTCTGTTTTATACTGTACACCTCCAAATAAGTCAGTCTGCAGCCAACGTAAATTAAACATTTTTCAAATAAGATTTATTAAAGGTTTCTTTCAAATGAAAAAAGAGCCACACATAAAACAAAAAAAAAACAAACGTTGTCTCATATTTCTAGCTGGCGAGTGCAATTGTATAGGCAGGCTATATTCTTACCAATGAGCCAGCCATTCCTCACAGCTCCATCCTCCAAACACGTGCCAACTGCGCTATTACGCAGGATAAATGCATCATGCGTCCCACCACTGATCACAGCTCAGTTGCACATTAACGGAATGAAAGTTTATGTTATGTTTATGTAAGCAAATGCATCACCAGATGGAGCCTTGATGCGTACGTGTGTGCAGTCTATGGCACCGATGACACCTGGCATGTTTGCACTGAATCCCTGCATCATTTCTACCTGCCGTTGTGCATCATAGGGAAATTTGATGTATTCTGGCACTAGTTTTAAAATACAATTGAGCACAGCAGGGAGGATGCGGCTCATAGTTGGTTGCGAAATGCCGGACCTGTCACCTATCTCGCGCTGGAAGGTCCCTGTGGCTAGGAAACCAAGCACAGATAGTACCTGTAGATGTGCAGGGATGGCATGGCTGCGTCTTGTTGGCCTTGTCAGATTAGGCTCCAAAATGTTGCATAAATGCAACAGAATTGGTCTTGGTAGTCGGAAAAGACTAATCAACCATTCATCACTCTCAGCCAACATATCTGCCCGATCCCTGAAATACCTCTCTCTCCAGCGTCTTAATTGCGCCAAATAAGAGCGCAAGGTCAGCCATTGTTACCATTAACTAAGACTGAAGGCCTTTTATATTGTGGGAAGTTTAATTAGAATTGACACCACCTAAGTGACCCAGATATGGTAATTGTTTACATCCTTTTTGTGATTTTAGCCTATTATTGGCCTATATTTTTATATATATTTTCTTTAATTATCATTCAACATGTAGAAAGAACGTGTAATCTATTGAGTCGATTTACATAGATAATTCACAATCATGAACCTAATCTGGATCTTAAACCTGCTAATTGCCAACTAATTTAACTAAATGTGTTATATTTTTAATTGTTTGTCATGTTCATATCACATATCACGTTTCTGCGTATTGTTTACATAACAGAGCGCAATATGAAGTAAAATGTAAATTTCCAATAGTGACAAGCATTATTTATGTGCATTCTTGAATTTACACAAGCACTACGCGTGGTCAGCAGCAGGTGTAGATTTTGTTAGTAGCTACGAAAAGATCGGAGCTACTAAAATATTGATGAATGCCAAAAACCCGTAAATTTCCCCCTACTCACATTTTACACACAAATTTTTTCTGCTCACGTTTCATGAATGAGACCCCATGTCTCTTGGTTCCGTTATCTCTTCCCATGGCTTTTCTTACCACTCTTACACCGATGACACCCAACTCTTTCTTTCCTTCCCCCCTGATACCCAGGTCACCATACAGATCTCTGCCTGCTTCGCTGATATCTCTGCGTGGATGACTTCCCACCACCTGAAGCTTAACCTTGCCAAAACTGAGCTTCTCTACATCCCTGCTAAGTCCTCTCCGACAATCCACCTCTCACTGACTGTTGAGGACTTTGTAGTTTCCTCCTCCCGTACGGCAAAGAATCTTGGGGTGACTCTTGATAACTGCCTCACCCTGACTCCACAAGTATCCTCCACTGCCAGAACCTGCAGGTTCTTCCTCTACAATATACGCCATATCCGTCATCTCCTGACGGAGAAAGCCACCCAGCTCCTAGTCCAGGCGCTCGTCATTTCACGCCTGGATTACTGCAACTCCCTCCTAGCCGGTCTCCCAGCTTGTGCCATCAAGCTCTCCAGCTGGTCCAGAATGCTGCAGCCCGCCTGATCACCGATCAGTCCAGGTCGGCTCATGTCACCCCACTTCTCATTGGCTTCCACTGGCTTCCTATTGCCGCACGCATCCGATTCAAGGCCCTAGTGTTGGCATTTCAGGCTGCTAAGGGGACTGCCTCGCCTTACATACAATCCTTGATCACTCCCTACTCCCCAGCTAGACCACACTGGTCTGCCAGCTCTGGTCGCCTTATGGTTCCCTCTCTACGAGCACCTGGCGGTCGAGCTGCACGTTCACGCCTGTTTTCCGTTCTGGTCCCTCAGTGGTGGAATGACTTGCCTACCACAGACAGAAGAATCCCTCCCCCTATTTTGACGCAGACTAAAAACACACGTTTTCAAACTGCACCTTAGTCCTCCCTCCTGATTTCACTCGCCCCCCTTTCTGATATCCCTATCCCTCTTGCCTCACCCCAAAAAAATAATAATAATTGCACTCATGATGATATGCCATAAATATGCCATTTGGAAACTGTTGGTTGAATAAAGTCATCCATGCATGAATTACGTAAGCTACTTAAATAACTAACTGCCCTGCTTGTTTACAGTCACGCTGGTTTTGTTTTTTCTACAACCAGTGGCATCATTTTTAAAAGAGCAGCTCGGAAATTTTCATTTCTGGTGAATTTAAAGGTTGAAAATATGACTGATTACTGAGATTACTGGTCATTAATGCAGGGTGTTATATATAGCAGACAATAGTCGCTAAAGTGGCAGAGTAGTCATGCAAAGAAATCAGTTTTTTAAATACCTTGAATAAAATAATCAGATTTCATGCGCGCAATTAACAATAACAACATGCACAACTGTAACAACAACAGGCTAACAAGTGCTTGAATTTTCAAGTTGACCCGTTTTCAGATCCCCTTGCAAAAGCGATTTCGACCTCAATTGGGTATTCCTGGTTAAATAAAGGTAGAAAAAATAAAATAATTGCCTAAATAAAGAAAACCAAGGGGGAGTTGTCTTATGAGATGCTATAGGAACAGCTATAGGAGTGAATTACATTGATGCATTCTAATCACTTCATTATGTGCATAAAAGAATGAAAAAAACAAGCCTGTTTGTTTTTAATTTAATAGAACACTGCAAGAGCTCAAATGGCAAATTCCATTACTAAAGTAAAACACGGTTATCCTGTGTTTTTATTTCCAAGTTTGTTTTGGTAGGAATACAGTATGTTGTAGCCCATGCTGTCTTTTACGAGCACCTGACCTTAACAGGGGAAGGTGCACTGGTTATCAGTAGCCTATACTGTTCACTGGGGGCATCAAAAACCATCTCCAGAACTAACAAGTATGAGGTTGAGCCCAGCGTGTTACGAAATCTGTATTGTCGCACGTATAGGCTACCTTGTCTCTCAGCATTTGCCAATTGTGTATTATTAAAATGGCCTATATTCTGCAATCCACATAGGCTAAACTCTGTAGCTGCCAATTAGTAGCCTAATTAGCAACAATAAAAGAAAATGTGGTATCACATCATTTGAATCTAGATTGCGAACACATTACTACTGGGACAAGCAATCTATTTTAGTGCTGCAGCAACGTCGGGGACACTTGGTAAGAACAGAGCAGAGTTTGTGTAAGATTTAGTGCAACATTATTTTGGGTTGATAAGTAATAATACTGAACTGGCAACGCTTTGCAACTTCTTTAATAGCATGAAACATACGTTTGAGTTCGAAAATGGCAGTGTTTGTTTGCTTAAAATACATTGCCTCTAAAATGTTCCTAGTCATTTTATATTTGCAGCCAAGAGGGTGTAGGTGGAACCGAGGAGTGGAGTGAACCTGAACCTATTAGCTATATGCGGTAATGTTTTTGTAATTGTCATAGGCTGACAAGACAGGGAGCATATAAAGTAGGGGAGATCGGGGTCCGTAGTGACACTTTTTGTATTTTACCTGATTGCTTAGAGACCACTTGCATAAAAGTGACAATATGTTGCAGGGAATATCTTCAGTCTGTCTGTCAGCTATTTATGATGTTTATTAAACTCGATTGGAAAGGTGAAAGGTACAGTTTGACTTAAAACAGAACTCGTAAATTGTAACAATGGACCCCACCCGCGGTGTCCTTTTTTTTTTTTTTTTTACCACAGGTGAGGTCAGTTGTTACAGTTGATTAAAAATTTAAATAAAAGTTTGGGTAATTAATTAATACCTTTTTTCATTAATTGCATGTATTTATGTTCTTGTTCCTTCATTCTATTTTTAAAGATTGGGTTAATACGAGATGTAACCGGTTGTTTTTATTCAAATAACTTTCTCAGCTGACCTGCACATGTCCGTCAGCACTGAGTAAAATCAATAAAAATAGGAAATGCTACAACTCAATGGGATTTTTCTAACTAGTACGTACACAAAGTAACGTTTTAGTATGCATGTCTGTTTTTGGTTGATTACATCTGTATGTCAAGCATATGTAACATGTGTAACAACGTAGCCAACTTATGTACAACAATCTACTCAGCCATGATTTGCAAGATCAAGCTAGCTTGACAACAATTTTCTCAGTCAATAAGAATATAGTGATACAGTGATAGCCCAGTGATAGCCCACAAATTGTGCTTTTATACGTACTGATTTGTTCACAGCTAAGCACATGACAGTAGTTGAAAAATAACCATGATGTTGAACCGTGATGGTGAATTTTTTTTAACCTTCTTAAACATGATGTTTGTTGAACAGAGCAATTGACGTGAAACTGGTCTGGTGAAAGAGGGTGTGTATGGGGGTGTGCAATGTGATTTGCAGCAGGCTGACCATTTCTGATCGGGTGAAAACATTGCGTAACAATCTACCCCGCACAGCTGATTGCAGTCACCGCTACACCAGTGACTGCAATCAAATACATAAACCCACTTCCCTGCTTTAAATTACCAAATTTGTTTGTCGCATACGACCCACAAAAACAAACTGACATTTCACAATCTGGGTAGGATGATATGCGTGATAATAACGACACAAATTAGCCTAAATATCTTTGCATGGCCTAATTGGGGGAATTAAAGTTCCCTGCCATCTCCCCTTTCTAGATTTTGTGGGTTGGGTTTTCAAAGTAGCCTATGTGAGTGTGAGCATGATGATGTCACCCAGAAATGTGTAAAGACTTCTGCTGAAAGATACAACGTTGCACAGTACGCTGGGGGAGTGGAGGAGGGAGGAGTTTTAGCCGCTTCATTCCTATATGAAGAATGCCACAGTGGAGGGAGGGAGTCCACAAAGATCGGTTTCCGGGGCACAGAGTGGAGGAGGGTGGTAGTGGAGTTAAGGAGTAGGCACTTTCCGGCTAATGGGACCCACTCGTTGTCATGACAAGCTATTTCTGACCGCTTTCAAGATGGCAGTTAGCTCCGCTAACATTAGTTATTGATAGCGAACCATCTTCTTAGTTACTAGTCGCTAGCGATTCAACTGTACAAAGCTATAATTAAGCTAGTCAGCTTAAATAAGTGTATTGTAGCAACCCAGGAGGACATGCAGGATATGGACAGTGTGTGGGGGGTGGGGGTCTTATTGGGTATTGAATGGGGGTAGGAATGTCCTAGGTTCAGTTCTTGTACTCCCTGCCCGCTCTAGGTGGCCAACCAAGTTCTGTCTGGGAAGTTTCAAGCTCATATGGCCGAGGGCAGCTCTGTGGATTGGCAGTTATTTTGTAGTGGTATTAAGCGAGTCTGCATCATCTGTGCTCGAATGAACAGATACTAGCTGAGTCTGAGAGCAGTCAGATGAACCCTGTTTATTGTTTTGGACACTCCCCCAACCCAGTTTAGTGTGTTAAATTAAGGGCAATAAACCTTGCCATTTTTTTGGTTTGAACATTCCACATTCTCTGCCTTCTTTTAGCCGATTCTAGCTACGGGTGAACCCGCATTGCCACAATATATTTGTTACCCCAACTAATTTGTTACTTACCTAGCTACCTATCTATACTTCAGGCTTATCTTTCCCTGCTGCTCTACGATCAGATTTTGCTAAATAACTAAGGAACATTATGTCTGACCCTGGATCAATGGGTAACACACTTTACACCACAAAAACAGCATCTCTGGTTACTCTGTAGCTATTCTAGCCATCAAATGTCTAAAATATCGTTGTGTCTTGTTCGGATAGCTAGCTAGCGCTATGCTTCTGTGCTTAGCTAGCTAGTCTATATTGGCTTGGTGGTAAAGTAAAGTTAACATTATGAGCTAATTGAGTAAGCTAGCTAGCTATGTAATTATAAATAGGACAATTTAGCGACAATGGCAACTTCTAGCTAGCTAGCTGTGTTATTAAGTCCGGTAAAGCATATACATTAAAACAACAGCAGGCTGTCACCGCCAAGCTTGCAAAACAACATTGCCTTACGCAGGGCTCTCAAGTTTCATGAAAAACTCAGAGTGATATTGCAAATCAGGGCTGATTGGTGCAGTGTTTTTGATGCCCTAGAACCAGCTAATAAACTGTAGTACCTGTAAACCCCTGTCAGTAAACATTTAAATTCGAATTAACATCAATTATCTCTATCATTTTCGCAGGGGCATCTTTTCATTGGCTGCACAAGCAAAACATAAGGATTTGCATTTAAACTTTAATATACACGCATATTTAAGCAATGTTCCCAAACATAGGCTAATAGCTAGTAGCTAACGTTAAGTTTGCATAAAATTCTTCGACATGGGAGGTTAAAAACCTTTGTACTGCAGCCAAACACTACAATTCATAGAAAAAAATGACTTGACATGAAATATGTCAAAGTCTTCAACTGAAACAATATTTTACTATTTAAAACGTACTAACTTACTGGAGCGTTGTTCACAGTATACCTACCCATCAGAGCACACCGCCTTTCTGAGCATGCATGTGCAGAGTGGGACAAACGCCTACTGGCCAGATGGGTAAAGATCACCAAAAAATGTCAAAAGATCCTCAAGTGTCCAAACGTGGCTCCAAATCCAACGAGACTGCTTTTATCATGTTTATTTCCGTGCAGTGGGTTTTATCACTTCTCGGCTGACTCACTGTGAGAAAAGACAGGTGTGGCGTGTGAGCGTGTGAACTGGTTGAAATGCGCGTGTCTCACGGTCAATGGGTGAGACTTGAGAGGTTTGCTTACGTTACCTCCAGATGTGCAGCTATCAACAGCTAGCACATCCTGGCATGAGGCATGACATCTTCCCAGTTCATTCTCTTTCACTGCCCGCCACTACATTAATTACATGGATAGCTATCATAGCTAGCAAGATAGGCAGAGCTAACTAGTAACTGTCTTCGATCATGCTGTAATGTTTGCTAGTTTGAACAGCAAAGTTAGCCAAATTTCGTCACCTATAGTTGGTTGATCACGTGGCAAGCTAGCAAACATATACTTAGCTAACCTGTGTGGTCAGCAGCTATTGAAGTGGTCTTGTGGTCAAGCTCCCCAAATCCTAACCTAAACCATTAGTAAATGAAAAAAACAACAGACCCTCGATCACAATGAAAATAAGTCTGACTTTCTTGTTTTTATCCTTGTTTTTTTTATTTATTTTTTTATGTTTTACTTTGGGCAATGTTGCTACGGCAAGCTGGAAAGAAAAAACTTAATATGCTCACGCAACCCTACAGAAGTTTCACCACATGCAGTGCCATGTAATTCCAATGGAGGGAAGAAGGGTGAAACTGATAGGATAGGTAGTGTGCTATTTACCTATTGGATTCCTTACACTTCAGTTAGTCTCCCCCCTGTGGTTCTGTGGGGAACTGTAGTGTTGCGCTTAACGGAACTGTGATTGTCACCTGTTGATGAGGTCATCAGAATGCTTCCAAAAACACATTAAGGACGTGCTTTCAGTTGTAGTTGCATAAAGGTTCATCTGCTTCTTTTACGCTTTATACGAGCATTTTTAACTTATGTTTTAAGTTGACAAAATGTTCTTCTATCACTGTGTATAGAATATTTATAGTTTAATGGAATTACTATTTATTCGATGCAGATATTTCCCAGGAGTCTGTAGCTAGTTCAGTAGCATTGTTGATTAGCTTATTGTAGCATTTGGTGCATTTACTGTACGTTTAAGAACTATGACAAATACTTCTTGAATATTTTGTCTCAGTTTTACCCCAACTCTAGTATCGTCATTAAAGAACTTGAACGGTCATCTTCGTCCAGTGTGGTGATTTAGGGAGTTAAGCTGCCTGTCAGATTGCACAAACAGGTAGGATAAGGTGGATGCATTTTTAAATATGGTGGGTGGTCTTTATTTCTTTAAGATTCTACATGTCCAATGACCTTACAAGATTTCCATTTTCATTTAAAATTCTCTCATGATTATCTGCTTCTATAAGTATACATATCATAATGAAATATGAAGTGTTTATAGACAAGTTTATACAGGGGAGGATTGTCTCCTTAGTCCAATGAACTGTGCGTCGCTCTGGATAAGAGCGTCTGCTAAATGCCATTAATGTAATGTAAATACAGTTTACAGCATTTCTAATCATGAAGAAACTGGTTTAAGCAGGTGGGTTTAATGTTGTGGCTGATTAGTGTATGTAACACACTATCTTTACTGATATATCTTTATATCAGTGGTCACACTAATGCAGTATTCTGCATTATCCATCCATCCATCCATCGTCACCCGCTTATCCGGAGTCGGGTCGCGGGGGCAGTAGGCAAAGCCGGGTATTCCAGGCGTCCCTCTCCCCAGCAACGCATTCTAGCTCCTCCTGGGGGATCCCGAGGCGTTCCCTGGCCAGGAGAGATATATAATCTCTCCAGCGGGCTCTGGGTCTCCCTCGGGGTCTCCGCCCAGTTGGACGAGCCCGGAAAACCTCCAAAGGGAGGCGCCCGGGAGGCATCCTGATCAGATGCCCGAACCACCTCAATTGGCTCCTTTCGACGCGAAGGAGCAGCGGCTCTACTCCGAGCTCCCTCCGGATGTCCGAGCTCCTCACCCTATCTCTAAGGCTGAGCCCGGCCACCCTACGGAGGAAGCTCATTTCGGCCGCTTGTATACGCGATCTCGTTCTTTCGGTCACTACCCAAAGCTCGTGACCATAGGTGAGGGTTGGGACGTAGATCGACCAGTAAATCGAGAGCTTCGCCTTCCGGCTCAGCTCCTTCTTCACCACAACGGTCCGGTGCAACGCCCGCATTACTGCTGACGCTGCACCGATCCGCCTGTCGATCTCACGCTCCCTTCTACCCTCACTCGTGAACAAGACCCCGAGATACTTGAACTCCTTCACTTGGGGCAAAGACTCGTTCCCAACCCGGAGGGAGCAATCCACCGTTTTCCGGCAGAGAACCATGGCCTCGGACTTGGAGGTGCTGACTCTCATCCCGGCCGCTTCACACTCGGCTGCAAACCGCTCCAGTGCGTGCTGAAGGTCACGGTCCGATGAAGCCAGCAGAACCACATCATCCGCAAAAAGCAGAGATGCGATTCTGAGGTCACCAAACCGGACACTCTCCTGACCTCGGCTGCGCCTTGAGATCCTGTCCATGAATACCACAAACAGGACCGGTGACAAGGGGCAACCTTGGCGGAGTCCAACACCCACCGGAAACGTGCTTGACTTTGTGCCGAGAATGCGGACACAGCTCTCACTTTGGTTATACAGGGACCGGATGGCTCGTAACAACGGCCCCGGTACCCCATACTCCCGCAGTACACCCCACAGGGTTCCCCGGGGGACACGGTCGAAAGCCTTCTCCAAGTCCACAAAGCACATGTGGACTGGATGGGCAAACTCCCATGACCCCGCCAGCAACCCTGCCAAGGTAAAGAGCTGGTCCACTGTTCCACGGCCAGGACGGAAGCCACATTGCTCCTCCTGAATCCGAGGTTCGACCGTCGGTCGGAGCCTCCTTTCCAGTACCCTAGAGTAAGCTTTCCCAGGGAGGCTGAGGAGTGTGATACCCCGGTAATTGGAGCACACCCTCCGATCCCCCTTCTTGAAAATGGGGACCACCACCCCGGTCTGCCACTCTACAGGTACTGTCCCCGATCTCCACGCGACACTGAAGAGGCGTGTCAGCCAAGACAGCCCAACAATGTCCAGAGCCTTCAGCATCTCAGGGCGAATCTCATCTACACCCGGCGACTTGCCACTGAGGAGCTTTTTGACTACCTCAGCAACTTCCGCCAGGGATATAGGTGCAGATTCCCCCGAGTCTTCAGGCTCTGCCTCTTCCACAGAGGACGTGTTGTTCGGGTTCAGGAGCTCCTCGAAGTGCTCTTTCCACCGTCCGACAATATCCCCAGTCCGGGTCAGCAGTTCTCCTCCCCTGCTGAAAACAGCCTGAGACAAGCCCTGCTTTCCCTTTCTGAGTCGTCGGATGGTTTGCCAGAACTTCCTCGAGGCCAACCGAAAGTCCTTCTCCATAGCCTCCCCGAACTCCTCCCATACCCGGGTTTTTGCTTCAGTGACTGCCGAAGCTGCAGCCCTTCTGGCCACCCGGTACCTGTCTGCTGCTTCAGGGGACCCCCGGGCCAGCCAAGCCCGAAAGGCCTCCTTCTTCAGCTTGACGGCCTCCCTCACCGCTGGTGTCCACCAGCGGGTTCTTGGGTTGCCGCCCCGACAGGCACCGATGACCTTCTGACCACAGCTCCTGCTTGCCGCCTCTGCAATGGAGGTTTTGAACATGGCCCACTCGGACTCCATGTCCCCAGCTTCCCCCGGGATGCGTGAGAAGTTCTTCCGGAGGTGGGAGTTGAAGACCTCGCGAACAGGGGCCTCCGCCAGACGTTCCCAGTTCACCCTCACTACACGTTTGGGTTTACCGGGTCTGTCAGGCAGCCTCCCCGGCCACTTGATCCAACTCACCACCAGGTGGTGATCAGTTGACAGCTTCTGCATTATATATTTTTAAAAAAAGAAGCAGATTCTAATTTATTTTGCGTTCCAAACAAGCAAATATTTTGAGGATAACTTTGTCGTTTAAAAGGTGCTGATTGGAGAAGCTACAGCAACTGCGACTGACCCTATGGAAATAATAGCAGAGACAGACAGAGACAAACAGACACTGGGGAAATAACTGAATGCGTTTCTAAGCCAAACAGCTTTTGGCATCTAGCATGTGTTGTAGTTAGTATCATAATATTACATTACATTACATTATATTACACTACAGGCTGCCCAATATATTATTATTTACATTGTCCTGGGTAGCAAGTTATAGAAAGTTCTATTTCATCTCTTCTCTTTTTGCACTAGCTTAGTGACCTAGCCAACTACTTTACAACAAACAAACTTTAAAAATTCCACTTGCAATGGCACAAGCCAAACAGTAGCTGAAAGCTTTGCAAAATCAGCCATCGCAATGCTTCTTGACAACTACCGTAACTTCAACTATTTCATTTTTGACTCGGTCCGGAAAAGGGGGAAAGGATGTGGTTCAAGGGGTTCAAGGCATGTTGGTTACTTCATTGAAGCTCTTGCTACTGTGACGTTTATGTGTAAGGGCCATTATGTATTTTATAGGTAACAGTCTTAAACTACTGACAGTTCTCTTTTCTTTTTAAATGGTCAAATACAAATCGTATTTGTCATTAATAGTTCAATTATTATGACAAAAAGAGCCGAGTACGCAAGTAGAATAATGTAAAATGCAGATGCTGAATGGTTTACTTTCTGATAACACAAGATATCATCGGTCAGGGCAACCGCTGTTTATATAGATATGATCACATTACCTTCCGGTAAAAAAAAGTGTGAGAACCGAGAACATTATCTTGACCTATGTACTGACAAGGCTTCCAACACACAATGCATTAATACCTGCTGTGGGTACTGTAACTCTGGTGGTCTGCTTCAAACAAGATGTACCACTGGGCAGGCTGCTGAGGATTCAATCAAATATTCTCTTTGAATCAACAACCAAACAGATTATTTTCAGAGGAACGCAGGAGTTCATTCATTTCTGATTTTCTTAAAATCAGTAAGGTAAGTATTTCGTTGCTATATGTATATGTATAATTGTGTCTTATTACTTTCAAGTAATTAATGCTCTGTAAAATCACTGCCATACATAGGGTATATTTGAACTAATGGTAGCAGCAATGAAAATCGATGTTCAGACAACTGTAAAATAAGAGATAAAATCACAGCAGAGAAGATTTGTACATGTTTTGTAACATGTTTTGTTTAAATTGTATTAGTTTCTATTTTTAAATGTATAGTTCTATTTTAAATGTATTTCAACAGAGAACTCTTGAAAATGAGACGTGTCAATGAGTCCTCCCTGTGTATAAATAATAATAAATACATAAAAATGATCAGAATTGTATTAAGTCACCATAGTAATTGTCCTTTTCCCCTGATATTCTGTAAAGTATTTGGGTTCTTGAAAAGTGCTATATACAATTGTAAATGCCATTTTCTTGATTATTATTATCATTATCTTTATTATCACATCTATCATTATTATAACACTATTTATAATGACGAGGATGGTATGATTTAGCAGCGTAACCCACATTAATATTTTGTGGGGGCTCACATAGACATTACACATATACTCTAAATCAGTTATGAAATAAATGTACCCAGATCTGCACTCGAAGACTCAAAAGGTATACCTTACTAAAGCAACGCCACCTAGCAATACACCTTCTTTGATATGTCATGTTTTATTTACATTATTTCATATCTTTGTCATGGTGCCTTAAATGACTTTGCAATCAGGGTTGATTTGCCAGAAGCACCATCACATTACTGATGTCATTCACTATTTTCTCTTATTAGCTGATGTTTTCAATAAAAGTGCACCAACAAGCAAAACGCACCAACACAAAAACAACATAAGCTATGGCAGAAAAAATACTAAGAAAGAAGCGGTCCCACAGCTTCACAGCAAACAAAATGGAGATATTGTTAGAGGACATGGCCTTGAAATTATTTTCCAGTTTTAGGACTACAGTGTCCAAGAAAACAAAGAAAGAACTGTGGTTAAACATCGCTCCAGCCCACAGAGAGAGTGGGAAATCGTCAGTTTATAAATATAATTGAAGGCAATTCAGCAAAAAGTTCAATAAAGTGCAACATGCATCTTTCTTTTCATGAACAGTCCCATTAATGTGATATTTTAGTAATATTATTAGCCAACTACAACTGTAGAATTATTAGTGTACATATTGCTTAACGGATTGAGATGTAACTAAGAGCAACAGCTGATTTCAGAGGCTTGCAGTTGTAACAGTGGTGGCCACTAGCAGAGTGAGTTGACAATATCGATAAAGTATAGCTAAGAGTGGTCCAGACCAACCATACAGAAGTACCACATACAGAAGGTATACTTAGCTAAGAACGTTTCAGGAAACACACTGAAACGTGGTAGAGCCGAAGGTAGAGCTTAAGGTATAACTTAAGAACGATGCAGTGTTAAGGCTTGGAGAAACGCAGCCCTATTTGGTTGTTGATTCAAAGAGAATATTTGATTGAATCCCCAGAAGCCTGCCCAGTGGTACATGTTGTTTGAAGTAGACCACCATAGTTACAGTACCCATAGCAGGTATTAATGCACTGTGTGTTGGAAGCCTTGTCAGTGCATAGGTCAAGATAATGTTCTCGGTGCTTTTGGGTTGAATTTCCTATCTTTCTTTCCTATTGCCAACATTGTGACATTATCTCTGACTTTAAACATAGTTTTTGTGTTGAATATGTTATTAATGTTAAGTGCAAAAAAGGCATTTAAGGAAATATTTATGATATACACTCACTAAGGACGACCGACATATTAATATAATCAGCCAATTGTGAGGCAGCAGTGCAATACAATGAGTGTAGGTGCCAGACAGGGTGGTTTGAGTATCTCAGAAACTGCTGATCTCCTGGGATTTTCAATCACAAAAGTCTAGAGTCTACAGAAAATGGTGCGGAAAAAAAACACTCAGTGAGCAGCAGTTCTGTTGGCACAAATACCTTGTTTACGAGAGAGGTCCACGGTGAATGGCCGGACTGGTCAAAGTCTAATACGTTAAAATGTGCTCACTTGAGTGTATGTTTGAACTAAATAACGGATTCAAAATAATGAAATTATGGGGAAGAAGATCTCACCTGTATTGGGGCACATAATTTTTCTGAACTCTTCTCTTCTAAAGAGCTGGACTCCAGAGACTGCAGGATCCTGTGAACAAAACATGGAGACAGAGCATCCAGTTAACAGTACAATAGGTAAGATTTGTATGTTAAAACATTGTTACAAGACCATTGTAAATCCCCTCCTATCATTGAAAAAGGCTGACTGACATGTTGACTCACCCTCTGCTTATGTTCATTGTCCTTAAATTCGGGTTTCAAAATATACAGTGAACGGGCCGTCAGTCTGCACCAATATATTGTATAGCGGTACAGTTTTTCAAGCTCATTGGTAGACCATTGGTTCTAATTGCTACAGCCAATGGCATTTCAACATTAGTGCATTCACAGAGAAGGCGTGTGATAAACAATGTTGTGGTTTCAGGGTGTTTGTTTCTGCAATTCCTCTCTTGACTGAAAGAAGTCCAAAATACACCTTTTGGACCTTTAAATGCATTCTCTTGCTGCAGCTCTAACTCACAGCACATGAAGTCAGAGTTTCTTGTTAAATTAATCTGTATACTACAGCCAAAACTAACAGCCCATGGAGACAGAGCTTCCAGTTAAACTCATCCTCTTACTGCAGCGCTAACTCACTGCACATCTAAAAATAAAACATGCACCTACATCTGAAAGTTGTCCGTGACCTTGACGTGTAATTAAACAGTTGTGTCAATTTATACCGATTTCATTACCTTTGATCACTTGTGAACGTTCCTCTGAAGTCTAGTGGAGGACCCATTGAATGATCACTCTTCATTGACAGACAGCTGGGCACAGGTGACCCTGCACTTTCTACCTGGGCTCTGTGAACAAAACATGGAGACAGATCTTCCAGTTAAGAGTACAATAAGTAAGATTTGTATGTTAAAACATTGTTACAAGACCATTGTAAATCCCCTCCTGTCATTGAAAAAGGCTCACTGACATGTTGACTCATCCTCTGCCGAAGTTCATAGTCCTTAAATTCGGATTTCAAAATATACAGTGAACGGGCCGTCAGTCTGCACCAATATATTGTATAGCTGTACAGTTTTTCAAGCTCATTGGTAGACCATTGGTTCTAATTGCTACAGCCAATGGCATTTCAACGTTAGTGCATTCACAGAGAAGGCGTGTGGTAAACAATGTTGTAGTTTCAGGGTGTTTGTTTCTGCAATTCCTCTCTTGACTGAAAGAAGTCCAAAATACACCTTTTGGACCTTTAAATGCATTCTCTTGCTGCAGCTCTAACTCACAGCACATGAAGTCAGAGTTTCTTGTTAAATGAATCTGTATACTACAGCCAAAACTAACAGCCCATGGAGACAGAGCTTCCAGTTAAACTCATCCTCTTACTGCAGCGCTAACTCACAGCACATCTAAAAATAAAACATGCACCTACATCTGAAAGTTGTCAGTGACCTTGACGTATAATTAAACAGTTGTGTCAATTTATACCCGTTTCATTACCTTTGATCACTTGTGAACGTTCCTCTGAAGTCTAGTGGAGGACCCATTGAATGATCACTCTTCATTGACAGACAGCTGTGCACAGGTGACCCTGCACTTTCTACCTGGGCTCTGTGAACAAAACATGGAGACAGAGCTTCCAGTTAAACTCATCCTATTACTGCAACTCTAGCTCACAGCACATGGAGACACATCTTCCAGTTAACAGTACAATAGGTAAGATTTGTATGTTAAAACATTGTTACAAGACCATTGTAAATCCCCTCCTATCATTGAAAAAGGCTCACTGACATGTTGACGCACCCTCTGCCTAAGTTCATAGTCTTTAACATTACATTACATTACATTACATTATTGGCAGACGCTCTCATCCAGAGCGACGTACAGTTGATTAGACTAAGGAGAGAATCTTCCCCTGGAGCAATTCAGGGTTAAGGGCCTTGCTCAAGGGCCCAACGGCTGTGCGGATCTTATTGTGGCTACACTAGGATTAGAGCCACCAAACTTGTGTGTCCCAGTCATTTACCTTAACCACTATGCAACAGGCCGCCCTGTAAATTCAGATTTCAAAATATACAGTTACTGGGCCGTCAGTCTGCACCAATATATTGTATAGCTGTACAGTTTTTCAAGCTCATTGGTAGAACATTGGTTCTAATTGCTACAGCTTATGGCGTTTCAACGTTAGCGCATTCACAGAGAAGGCGTGTGATAAACAGTGTTGTGGTTTCAGGGTGTTTGTTTCTGCAATTCCTCTCTTGACTGTAAGAAGTCCAAAATAAACCCATTGTTGTCAGGTTTGAAAATTGAGAACCAAACGCGTCAGATTAGGATTCAGAAAGCGTATCTAAAAAGACACGCCACAGAAGCGGAATTAAACCGCACCAGGAGAAAAGAAAAACAAAAGGAAACAAAGAAACCGGAGCAAATGTTAGCACGAGGCTAACATAAAACAACCTCAAACGGAGGCCAATATCGCCAAGACAGCGAGAAACAAACAAAATAGCAAGCCTGTAACTACAGCTCAGTAGGCAAAGGATAAACAGGTTGCCGGCAAAAAGAAAGGAATAGAGGACGATAGGACAGAAAACATATGAAACGTTAAACCGAGGTCCTGACTCTGTGGTCATTAAAGATCCCATGACACTCTTCGCAAAGACTTGGGGTTCTCCGGTGTCCTGGTTAAATTCCTAATCTGGCTCTTTCAACCTCACACCTAATCATCCCTGATTCAATTGGTAAAAATGTTGTTCTCTCCCTCTCCACCTCAGCGAGTGTGCAGTGAGCACTCTGGCACAAAATGTGGTTCCTCATAGCTGTTGTTAATGCTGCCTGAAGCTCCATGCACTCTGTAACAGGTAAAACCAAAATGGTTTGACATTAAACAGGAGGTAAAAAAGACAAATGAAGCACATCAGCCGCAGGGTAGGGTCAGAGTCATGTTTGCTGAAGGAACACACTGGCCATTGCGTACATTTTCCCTGTCCTTGCACAGAGCCACGCGAGGTGTTTGGCCAGTCTGAAGCGACTCACAAGCCTCAGCAAACAAAACCGGTCTTTGGAGATTCACTCTCTGAAGTGAGCCATGCGCCAAATCCTGTTTGCCTGGCTACCGAACCCCTGCATGGATTATCATTTATGTACTATTGTAATGCATTGACCATCTCCTTATACCTGTGGTGACTGCCGCTACAGTATTTTGGTAGGCTACTGTAAACCAAAGCAGTGTAATCTCTAGCTGTTTTGTCACGGCGCATTTCCTTGGTGATAATGGGATTATTTATTAACACATTCAACTTCGGTTTATAGGGCGGCACGGATGGTGCATTGGGTAGCACTGCCGCCTCACAGCAAGCAGGTCCTGGGTTCAAATCCCTGTCGGCCGGGGCCTCTCTGTGCGGAGTTTGCATGTTCTCCCCGTGTTTGCGTGGGTTTCCTCCGGGTACTCTGGTTTCCTCCCGCAGTCCAAAGACATGCAGGTTAGGCTGATTGGAGAGTCTAAATTGCCCGTTGGTGTGAGTGTGTGAGTGAATGGTGTGTGTGCCCTGTGATGGACTGGCGACCTGTCCAGGGTGTATTCAACAAAAAAACAAAAAACATCCAGTGAGCGGCAGTTCTGCGGATGGAAATTCCTTGTTGATGAGAGAGGTCAATGGAGAATGGCTGGACTGGCTTGAGCTGACAGAAAGGCTACAGTAACTCAGATAACCACTCAAATTGTGGTGAGCAGAAAAGCATCTCAGAATGCACAACACATCAAACCTTGAGGTGGATGTTTTCTTGACACGCTTTGGGCCTGTTAATACCAATCAACCATCGCTTGAATGCCACAACCTATTTAAGTATTGTTGACCATGTGCATCCCTTCATGGCCACAATGTGCCCATATTCTAATGGCTACTTCCAGCATGATAATGCACCATGTCACAAACCAAAAGAGACGCTCTTATTTCATGAAATAAGTGTTCCTTCATAGACGTCATTCTTTACCTTCATGTCTAACAAATCGCTTTGCAGTAATAGGGGAAATAATTCTGAAATGGCAAATAGTGAGGAATTGAAAAATGGCAGGTTTAATTCCAGGTGGATAATCAAAAACCGGGAGCTCAGTCCAAATAAGGCAGAGTTTCAGAGATCCACAAAAACCAAAGAAGAGTCCAGGGAAGCAGGCAAGGGTCATAAACGAGAATCCAGGAAACAAAAATCAACAAGACGAAATGCCACAAGGGCAAGGGCTCAGGAATAAGGGGTCTAGAACAGGGGTAATGGAGTAAAAGGGCTCGGGACTCGAAAAAGCAGAATATGATGAACTAGCATGGTGCAACTGAAAAAGACAGGTATACATACACAAATGAGGTGGGGCATGGGAGTGAGGGCAGTCTGTCAAATTAACATCAGGTGAGACACAAGAAAGGGTAATAATACAATAACGAGGGGGAAATGAAAATGCGGACTGTATTCACAAAGAGAAATATGTAATACAAACGGCTCCTGACTAGGGAGTAGACAATTGCACAGAATCAGGAGATGTAGTGATAACGAGAGACAGGTGCGAACACTTTGCTGAAACTAAACAAGTAATCAGTGATAGAATAGGGAGGCGGAGTTACAGAACAGAATAGAAACTGGAGATGCATTAGTAAATTAGTTACGTGATGAAATTACAACTACCCAAAACTAGTGAATGTTAGTTTGTTAGTTTGACGAACATTAACAATGCATGATTTAAAAATGTAGTTAGTCATTCTTTTCCATTTCAACAATAATTCTGCCTTCTGAAACTCATTTCTTCAGTCAAATCTTAAGGAGATGCCAGCTGTCTGCCATCAACACGGTATTTGCATATTAAGTTTCCTTTCCTAGCGAGATTGTATGTTCTCTTGTTATGTGTAACGTTAATGACAAATATCCCATATCAGCAAGCTAGCAAAGTATAACTACTTTAAAAAGCCTAATTATAGCCAAGTGAATTCACTTTGTTGGTGTTTATGACTAGCCAAATAAAGTATCATAGCTGGGGATTTAGCTGAAATGTTTATGTACGGCAACCTAGCTGGCCCCTTTTTGGCTGCCCTGGCTTTAATGTATTCGACACTTTTTCACAAATCGAATGCTTGAAACTTTGGATAGTCAGTGAGACTGGCAGCTTCCAGCCTATCGATGTTATATGTAATGTCATCTAGCTAGCTACTACCTGCACGCAATAATGTTGAGTGGAGGACCCATTGAATGATCACTCTTCATTGACAGACAGCTGGGCACAGGTGACTCTGCTCTTTCTACCTGGGCTCTGTGAACAAAACATGGACACAGAGCTTCCAGTTAAACTCATCCTCTTCCTGCAGCTCTAACTCACTACACATCTAAAAATAAAACATCCACCTACATCTGAAAGTTGTCCGTGACCTTGACGTGTAATTAAACAGTTGTGTCAATTTATACAGATTTCATTACCTTTGATCACTTGTGAACGTTCCTCTGAAGTCTAGTGGAGGACCCATTGAATGATCACTCTTCATTGACAGACAGCTGGGCACAGGTGACCCTGCACTTTCTACCTGGGCTCTGTGAACAAAACATGGAGACAGATCTTCCAGTTAAGAGTACAATAAGTAAGATTTGTATGTTAAAACATTGTTACAAGACCATTGTAAATCCCCTCCTATCATTGAAAAAGGCTCACTGACATGTTGACTCATCCTCTGCCGAAGTTCATAGTCCTTAAATTCGGATTTCAAAATATACAGTGAACGGGCCGTCAGTCTGCACCAATATATTGTATAGCTGTACAGTTTTTCAAGCTCATTGGTAGAACATTGGTTCTAATTGCTACAGCCTATGGCGTTTCAACATCAGCACATTCACAGAGAAGGCGTGGGATAAACGGTGTTGTGGTTTCAGGGTGTTTGTTTCTGAAATTCCTCTCTTGACTGTAAGAAGTCCGAAATAAACCTAATGTACCTTTAAATTGATCCTCTCACTGCAGCTCTAACTCACAGCACATCTAAAAATACAACATCCACCTACACCTAAAAGTTGTCAGTGACCTTGACCTGTAATTAAACAGTTGTGTCAATTTATAGCGATTTCATTACCTTTGATCACTTGTGAACGTTCCTCTGAAGTCTAGTGGAGGACCCATTGAATGATCACTCTTCATGGACAGACAGCTGGGCACAGGTGACCCTGCCCTTTCTACCTGGGCTCTGTGAACAAAACATGGAGACAGATCTTCCAGTTAAACTCATCCTCTTCCTGCAGCTCTAACTCTGAATATGACATAATACACCTCACATACAGTGTTTCCCCCCTTCCTGATTTCTTATTTTTTTGCATGTTTGTCACACTTAAATGTTTCAGATCATCAAACAAACACAAGTAAACACAAAATGCAGTTTTTAAATGAAGGTTTTTATTATTAAGGGAGAAAAAAAAAAAACCTAATAACTGGTTGAGCCACCCTTAGCACCAACAACTGCAATCAAGCGTTTGCGATAACTTGCAATGAGTCTCTTACAGCGCTGTGGAGGAATTTTGGCCCACTCATCTTTGCAGAATTGTTGTAATTTAGTCACATTGGAGGGTTTTCGAGCATGAACCGCCTTTTTTAGGTCATGCCACAGCATCTCAATAGGATTCAGGTCAGGACTTTGACTAGGCCACTCCAAAGTCTTCAATTTGTTTTTCTTCAGCCATTCAGAGGTGGACTTGCTGGTGTGTTTTGGATCATTGTCCTGTGCAGAACCCAAGTTCGTTTCAGCTTGAGGTCACAAACAGATGGCCGGACATTCTCCTTCAGGATTTTTTGGTTGACAGCAGAATTCATGGTTCTATTTATCCCAGCAAGTCTTCCGGGTCCTGAAGCAGCAAAACAGCCCCAGACCATCACACTACCACCACCATATTTTACTCTTGGTATGATGTTCTTTTTCTGAAATGCGGTGTTACTTTTACGCCAGATGTAATGGGACACACACCTTCCAAAAAGTTCAACTTTTGTCTCGTCAGACCACAGAGTATTTTCCCAAAAGTCTTGGGGAACATCAAGATGTTTTCTGGCAAAATTGAGACGAGCCTTAATGTTCTTTTTGCTCAGCAGTGGTTTTCGTCTTGGAACTCTGCCATGCAGGCCATTTTTGCCCAGTCTCTTTCTTATGGTGGAGTCATGAACACTGACCTTAACTGAGGCAAGTGAGGCCTGCAGTTCTTTGGATGTTGTTGTGGGGTCTTTTGTGACCTCTTGGATGAGTTGTCACTGCGCTCTTGGGGTAATTTTGGTCGGCCGGCCACTCCTGGGAAGGTTCACCACTGTTCCATGTTTTCGCCATTTGTGGATAATGGCTCTCACTGTGGTTCGCTGGAGTCCGAAAGCTTTAGAAATGGCTTTATAACCTTTTCCAGACTGATAGATCTCAATTACTTTCTTTCTCATTTGTTCCTGAATTTCTTTAGGTCTCGGCATGATGTCTAGCTTTTGAGAATCATTTGGTCTACTTCACTTTGTCAGGCAGGTCCTATTTAAGTGATTTCTTGATTGAGAACAGGTATGGCAGTAATCAGGCCTGGGTGTGGCTAGAGAAATTGAACTCAGGTTAAGTTATGTTTTAACAGGGGGGGCAATCACTTTTTCATACAGGGCCATGTAGGTTTGGATTTTTTTTCTCCCTTAATAATAAAAACCTTCATTTAAAAACTGCATTTTGTGTTTAGTTGTGTTGTCTTTGACTAATATTTAAATTTGTTTGATGATCTGAAACATTTAAGTGTGACAAACATGTAAAAAAATAAGAAATCAGGAAGGGGGCAAACACTTTTTCACACCACTGTATACCTGAAAGGTGCCAGTGACTATAATCAAACAGCACATAACATCCACCTACAGCTGACAGTCACACAAGTGTAATTAAACAGAACTGTCAATCACTGTCATACTGCAGTGCCAGCAGCTGGACCATCATGCACTCTGCTCCTGCCAAATGACTGAAGCTAAGTGTGTGCTTGGTTAGAACTTGGAAGGGAGACCGGTGTAAACTTGTTGGTTTTGGCTAGTCAGGGGCGATCGTCCTTCTGGTCGAATGAACAGTAATGTCCCAGTGCAGTGAATGCAGTGACACTGTCGTTGAGGAAATGCCGTCTTTCATATGAAACGTTAAACCGAGGTCCTGACTCTGTGGTCATTAAAGATCCCATGACACTCTTTGCAAAGACTCAGGGGTTCTCCGGTGTCCTGGTTAAATTCCTAATCTGGGTCTTTCAACCTCACACCTAATCATCCCTGATTCAATTGGTACAAACGTTGTTCTCTCCCTCTCCACCTCAGCGAGTGTGCGGTGTGGTATGGTTCCTTATAGCTGTTGTTAATGCTGCCTGAAGCTCCATGCACTCTCTAACAGGTAAAACCAAAGACATAGCTGTTGTTAATGCTTCCTGAAGCTCCATGCATTCAAAAACCAAAATGGTTTGACATAAAACAGGAGGTAAAAAAGACAAATGAAGCACATCAGCTGCAGGGTAGGGTCAGAGTCATGTTCACTGAAGGAACATATTGGCCATTGGGTACATTTTCCCTGTCCTTGCACAGAGCCACGCGGAGGTGTTTGGCCAGTCTGAACCGACTCACAAGCCTCAGCAAACAAAACCGGTCTTTGGAGATTCACTCTCTCTGAAGTGAGCCATGCACCATGTTTGCTTGGCTACCAAACCCCTGCGTGGATTGTCATTTATGTACTATTGTAATGCATTGACGATGCATTGTAATGTCGTGTCTAGGAAACGACCAAATCTTCAATTTGTCGAAAAACATCTTCACGATGGAAAAGACGACACCACGGCAGCAAGTTCTTCAGGAAAATCAGACTTTATTTGCAGCAGCACATAAAGCTGGATCAGTTCTCCAGAACTGAACCCCAACTGTCATTTTTTTTTTTTTTTAGATATTTTTTCAGCCTTTTTCAGCTTTATTGGACAGTATAGTATAGAGAGAATGGGAGCGAAAGAGGGAAAGACATGCAACAAATGTCAGACGAGACGGTCGGATTCGAACCGCTGACGTCGCGTCGTGTCGCGTTGGGTCATTTTTACACCCATTTTATACAGTTACTCCACCTACAACTCCTCCTCAAACCTCATTCTGGCAAATCACCCACACTGTTCTTATCGTAAGTCCTCCCAAAGCTCCTCCCACAACGTCATTGTGGCAAATCACCAAAAGTCCTTATGCTCTGCCAGTTCAGGGCGTTCTGCCAACTACGAACAAAGTTCAGGACTCCCCCTGTCCTCACTTCACCCAGCACCTGCTCTTGGCAGAGTGGAAAACTACCAGACCTCATAAAGTTCTGGATGCCCCCCCTCTAACACACACGTTATCCATACACGTCACTCTGTATCTTTCGCTTTTATAAGACGAACTAAGCAGCAGTAATCTTTGAAAATATACAGACATACTAAACATTTGATTTAATATTATCTTCTAATATTATTTTCTAATATACAGACATACTAAACATTTGATTAATTATTCTCTACTAAGGGAGTAAATGTACGTTTCATTCTTTGCATTCTTTGCTCTCATTTCAACAGTTTTCACTGTGGTTTCTTGTGTTTTCATAAGCTCAGCTATAATTAATGTTCTAGGTTCATTTGATTTGATATCAAGCAGCGTACATGTGAAATATTGATTATAAGTCACTTGCATATAGATACACTTCTGGCATAAAACATCGAGAGTCCCAGAGAAATCAGCTGTAAAGGCATATCTCGCTTTGCCTGTGTCCTTGAGTTTGAGACGCCTCCCCTCCGCCAGCTGGCTCACTGTGTAATTCTAGCACAATTTAGCAGTTAATCAGTTTGAAACTATACAGGGTACATATACAGTGGGGCAAAAAAGTATTTAGTCAGCCACCAATGGTGCAAGTTCTCCCACTTAAAAAGATGAGAGGCCTGTAATTTTCATCATAGGTATACCTCAACTATGAGAGACAAAATGAGAGAAAAAAAAATCCAGAAAATCACATTGTCTGATTTTTAAAGAATTTATTTGCAAATTATGGTGGAAAATAAGTATTTGGTCAATAACAAAAGTTCATCTCAATACTTTGTTATATACCCTTTGTTGGCAATGACAGAGGTCAAACGTTTTCTGTAAGTCTTCACAAGGTTTTCACACACTGTTGCTGGTATTTTGGCCCATTCCTCCATGCAGATCTCCTCTAGAGCAGTGATGTTTTGGGGCTGTCGCTGGGCAACATGGACTTTCAACTCCCTCCAAAGATTTTCTGTGGGGTTGAGATCTGGAGACTGGCTAGGCCACTCCAGGACCTTGAAATGCTTCTTACGAAGTCACTCCTTCGTTGCCCGGGCGGTGTGTTTGGGGTCATTGTCATGCTGAAAGACCCAGCCACGTTTCATCTTCAATGCCCTTGCTGATGGAAGGAGGTTTTCACTCAAAATCTCACGATACATGGCCCCATTCATTCTTTCCTTTACACGGATCAGTCGTCCTGGTCCCTTTGCAGAAAAACAGCCCCAAAGCATGATGTTTCCACCCCCATGCTTCACAGTAGGTATGGTGTTCTTTGGATGCAACTCAGCATTCTTTCTCCTCCAAACACGACAAGTTGAGTTTTTACCAAAAAGTTCTATTTTGGTTTCATCTGACCATATGACATTCTCCCAATCCTCTTCTGGATCATCCAAATGCTCTCTAGCAAACTTCAGACGGGCCTGGACATGTACTGGTGTCGAGGACCCGGCCCTAGGCCCCCCTGATGAGAGATTGACGGGGGATGGGTTAGAAAGGAATGCATTGTTAACCCCTCGCACACGCCATCGAGGTGGTAGTAAGAACGCCCGTAAGAAGAAAAATATGTGGTTCAGAGAATGAGCAGCCATACTTGTCAGTAGAGGAGTCTGAAGTCGGGGGACTTAGATTTAGGGTTTTAAGGAGCAAGGTTAAAGTTCTGACTGAGAATACCCCAACCCTACAGGGGAGGGCCACAATGCCTGGCTAAAGAAAAACAAAAATAAGGAAAATGGAAGGGATGTCAATACCGAAAGAAAATTAATGATTAATGGCGGATGATTTACACTCAGCTATTGGCTGGATGTCCTTTGTAGATCCCTTAAGGCGCCACAAAAAGGGGCACCTGAAGAGGGTGTTGAGATGGTGGCAGGCTTTAACGTCTGGCTTGCATGAGATCAAAGTTTGGAGGAAGTCAAGGAGAGATTATGAAACTGACACAGACACCAGTGATGAATAGGTTCATTAAAAACAACATAAGGGCTAGTGTTTTTCCACTCATATATTAAGATGGTGGAAATTCCCAAACCAGAGGGGCCCATGAAATAAAATATTGGGGACAGTTCTTTTGAGGTATGAGAAAATGACAATTGGAAAAACAGAAATAATTAATATGGTCATTAAAAAACAGGTTATATAAGAGATAAATGTCTTCCCGCTTGACATAATGGGGGCATTTCTTATCAAAAAAGGTACACTTTTGTATGCAAAAAAGATATATAAGGGATAAGTTTTTAGACCTTAGAGCAGGATCCCAGAATTTGGCTTCAGAAGATATCTACGAGCTGGTGAAGAGAGAACAACACAAGACAGCTGTAGTCAAGCTGGAGTGGCGCGCTCCCTCTGCGCGCCACTCCAGGATATGGATATGGAGAGAGGAGTGACGTACGCGGTGCGGACTCAGCCCAAGAGTTGTGACGGCAGGACTGATGTCGAAGAGGTGTTCACGCGCATCCCTCATTATACAGAAAAGCTGGTGAAAGAGTTCTGGAGGCCAACAGACGGGACGCGGGGTTCCTCCACGCTACAGAACACCTTCCTGCTGGACCCACGCAAGAACCTGAAGCCTCCCCCCCTAACCTCAGTGTCAGTGAGGAGAGGCATATGCTGCGGCTGCACTGCAAAACCCCCGACGTGTTCGAAGAAATACCAGTGCACATCCCAGACAACAGGCAGGAGAAGTACGAAGTGCAAAGTCACGTCTTTCGAAAGTCTGGGTCCTGATCCTGCCCCAGATTCCCAAACCAATGCAGCTGTTCAAAGAGCTCATCAACAGCAAGGAGGAGGGATCAAATCCCGCAGAAAACGAGATGGCTATATTTAGGGCATGAGTGGTAATTATAATCTATATTACTTGTAGAAGTAGGAAAAGTAACATATTATAAGTTTACTTTTATATATCTTTTATTTCTTATTAGGGTATTATATAAAGTAGAAAAATGTAGAGAAATTATCATATTTAGATAAATATAATATTATAGGAATAGTTTCTTTTTAAACGTCAAGAAGGGGGAGCTATAGGATAAGGCTAAGGCCAAAGAGGATGGATATAGGAAGGGTGTACCTTGATTTTTAAACATCGTGGTGGAAAGGTAATTTAGAAAGAGCTAAGAGGGGTATATGTAACTTGCATGTGATTAGCAAACTGCAAAAGATGATATGTACACTGTAATCTGTATAACTCTATTCTTTTGATTGATTATAATAAAGTATATCTTAATATAATCATATGTGATAAAGAGTCTTTAGAGGAATACATTGAATACAGGACATCGATTACCAGATTTGCATCACACCCTTCACTTCGAGACTGGGCTGGAAGTTCAGTAGAACTTACCAGGGCTCCAGGACGTTCGGAGTACTTGAGTTCGTCCCCGAGACACCTCATTGTGAGGTACTGCTCGTGGGAACGTGAGGTCTGAGCTCGGCAAGGGGTCCGTGGCTCACGACACTGGCTTAAGCAGAGGGACACGTCTGGCACTGCAGGATTTGAGTCCCTGGCGGCGTAGTGTGTTACTGATGGTAGCCTTTGTTACTTTGGTCCCAGCTCTCTGCAGGTCATTCACTAGGTCCCCCCGTGTGGTTCTGGGATTTTTGCTCACCGTTCTTGTGATCATTTTGACCCCACGGGGTGAGATCTTGCGTGGAGCCCCAGATCGAGGGAGATTATCAGTGGTCTTGTATGTCTTCCATTTTCTAATAATTGCTCCCACAGTTGATTTCTTCACACCAAGCTGCTTACCTATTGCAGATTCAGGCTTCCCAGCCTGGTGCAGGTCTACAATTTTGTTTCTGGTGTCCTTTGACAGCTCTTTGGTCTTGGCCATAGTGGAGTTTGGAGTGTGACTGTTTGAGGTTGTGGACAGGTGTCTTTTATACTGATAATGAGTTCAAACAGGTGCCATTAATACAGGTAACGAGTGGAGGACAGAGGAGCCTCTTCAAGAAGAAGTTACAGGTCTGTGAGAGCCAGAAATCTTGCTTGTTTGTAGGTGACCAAATACTTATTTTACCGAGGAATTTACCAATTAATTCATTAAAAATCCTACAATGTGATTTCCTGGATTCTGTCTCTCATAGTTGAAGTGTACCTATGATGAAAATTACAGGCCTCTCTCATCTTTTTAAGTGGGAGAACTTGCACAATTGGTGGCTGACTAAATACTTTTTTGATACACTTTTAGCATACATCGTCGAGAGTTTTGGAGGAACCAGCCTGCTCATCAAGGTTGAGTGTGATTTTGACTTGTGATTGTTTATCATGCTTTTAGGAGGGAGATCTTTTGTTCTGTGAATTTTCCCCTACACCATCTCCTTATACCTGTGGTGACTGCCGCTACAGTATTTTGGTAGGCTACTGTAAACCAAAGCAGTGTAATCTCTAGCTGTTTTGTCACGGCGCATTTCCTTGGTGAAATAATGGTATTAATGGGGACAGAAAAAGAAAAAGCCCAACCATCCCCCTACCAAACCAGAAGCTGGACAGCTAGCCATAGAACGGGGTTGGAAGATGCTAGTCGATGTAGGCCAGCAACTGATCTTTCCACCTGAGATTGCAGCCACCACCCTTAGGCCAGACTTGGTACTCTGGTCCCCTTCACTGAAGTCTGTTTACATCACAGAGCTCACAGTCCCATGGGAGAATTCAACCGAAGAGGCCTATGAGCGCAAGAAACTGCGCTGCACAGAACTGGCAGCAGACGCTCAACAACGAGGATGGAATGCGAAAGTCTATCCGGTTGAAGTGGGATGCAGAGGTTTTGTGGCTGCTTCCACCATCAGGCTGCTGAAGGACCTTGCAATCCATGGACAGGCTCTGCGACAGACAATTAGGTCAGTCTCTGAAGCGGCCGAAAGAAGCAGCCAGTGGATATGGATCAAGCGGAAGGACCTTTGCTGGGCTCAAAGAACACCATCATGACCATCATGTTCAGGATAAGCGGGTTAGCATAATGAATGAATGAATGAATGAATGAACTTCGGTTTATAACCTGCATGAGTTTGTTTATGAAGTTAATACAATAGAGGCAAGGGCATGTCCAATGTAGGCTAGGTTCAACATTTAATTTAGATATTAATGTAAGACTTAGAATCGAATCGGGGAATGCATTCGATGATTGATATTGGTCCTAATCATTGGATAAGTGGGCTGGGGTACATTGCCTACTGCATATGACCATGGCTTGTGACTTAGCAACAGTGCTGTTCTGTATGTATGAAGGAAAAAAAAATGGAACTTACATTCTCTTGAAAAATTCAGTTTGGCACAGTGTCTGCACTGCATATACAGTCTCGCTGTAGACTACTAGGCGAAACGCTAGCACGTAATTCCATTATTCCCTCAAGAAAAACAACAAGACACTGGTAGGGTCCTCAGACTGGTTCCAATTGTATCTTTGCTTGATCTACTTGAGAAGTTTCACCAGCTGTGCACTAAATATTTACACTCACTGAGCACTTTATTAAGAACAGCAGTGCATCTACTTATTCATGCAAAAAACAAAAATCATCCAGTGACCGGCAGTTCTGCGGATGGAAATTCCTTGTTGATGAGAGAGCTCAATGGAGAAAGGCTGGACTGGCTTGAGCTGACAGAACGGCTACAGTAACTCAGTAACCACTCAAATTGTGGTGAGCAGAAAAGCATCTCAGAATGCACAACACATCAAACCTTGAGGCGGATGTTTTCTTGGCACGCTTTGGGCCTGTTAATACCAATCAACCATCACTTGAATGCCACAACCTATTTAAGTATTGTTGACCGTGTGCATCCCTTCATGGCCACAATGTGCCCATATTCTAATGGCTACTTCCAGCATGATAATGCACCATGTCACAAACCAAAAGAGACGCTCTTATTTCATGAAAGAGTGTTCTATATATATCATTCTTTACCTTCATGTCTAACAAATCGCTTTGCAGTAATAGGGGAAATAATTCTGAAATGGCAAATAGTGAGGAATTGAAAGCCCTAATTTGTCACGGCGTGGGGTACAGTGGAACCAAAAGTAGACCGGGGTGCAGAAAAATGGCAGGTTTAATTGCAGGTGTATAATCAAAAACCGGGAGCTCAGTCCAAATAAGGCAGAGGTTCAGAGATCCACAAAAACCAAAGAAGAGTCCAGGGAAGCAGGCAGGGGTCATACACGAGAATCCAGGAAACAAAAATCAACAAGACGAAATGCCACAAGGGCAAGGGCTCAGGAATAAGGGGGCTAGAACAGGGGTAAGGGAGTAAAAGGGCTCAGAACTCGAAAAAGCAGAATATGATGAACTAGCATGGTGCAACTGAAAAAGACAGGTATAAATACACAAATGAGACAAACTAGTCAGGGCATGGGAGTGAGGGCTGTCAAATTAACATCAGGTGAGACACAAGAAAGGGTAATAATACAATAATGAGGGGGAAATGAAAACGCGGACTGTATTCACAAAGAGACATATGTAATACAAACGGCTCCGGACTAGGGAGTAGACAATTGCACAGAATCAGGAGATGTAGTGATAACGAGAGACAGGTGCGAACACTTTGCTGAAACTAAACGAGTAATCAGTGATAGAATAGGGAGGCGGAGTTACAGAACAGAATAGAAACTGGAGATGCGTTAGTAAATTAGTTATGTGATGAAATTACAACTACCCAAAACTAGTGAATGTTAGTTTGTTAGTTTGACGAACATTAACAATGCATGATTTAAAAATATAGTTAGTCATTCTTTTCCATTTCGACAATAATTCTGCTCTCTGAAACTCATTTCTTCAGTCAAATCTTAAGGAGATGCCAGCTGTCTGCCATCAACACGGTATTTGCATATTAAGTTTCCTTTCCTAGCGAGATTGTATGTTCTCTTGTTATGTGTAACGTTAATGACAAATATCCCATATCAGCAAGCAAGCAAAGTATAACTACTTTACGGGGTGTTGTGTGTAGAATTTTGAGGAAAAAAATGCATTTATTCCATTTTGGAATAAGGCTGTAACATAACAAAATGTGGGAAAAGTGAAGCGCTGTGAATACTTTCCGGATGCACTGTATGTCATGAATAAAAATAGACTAATATTTTGTGAAAGGTCATTTACTCATTAGGACTTCAAAGAGTCAGGTGAGTATAATTCCAGGGCTACACTTTTTTTCTTTCTTAAGTAAGCCCATGCCTTCTAAAGTGGCAGTGGCTGTTCTGTCTGGTGTTAAAAACCATGGGTTCCTCTAAACAGTTGTCAAAGGATTTAAGAATAGAGAGTGTTCATTTCCACCAAGAAGGAGAAGGCTACAAAAAAAGTCAATGTTTGAAACCACCAATTTCCACTGTCACAAACATTATTAGAAAATGGAAGATAAATTGAACAGTTGAAGTCAAGGCAGGGTCTTTAAGACCAAGAAAGAAATTTCAGATAGAATGAGAAATGCTCAGAAGAACCCACACATCACTGCAAAACAGCTGCATATAATACCTATATGGCAGAGTTGCCAGAAAGAACGACCTCAACACAAAAGTAAGCATCTGAAGTATGCAAAAGAAAACATTGAGAAGACTGAAGCCTTTTGGAACAATGTGCTTTGGACTGATGAAACCAAAATGGAACCTTTTGATCATCACCAAAGAAGATATGTTTGGAGAAAAAGGGTGAAGCCATCGTAGAGACGAACACCTTGCCAACTGTGAAGCGTGGAGGTGGATCCATGATGCTTTGGGGTTGTGTGGCAGCTGGGAGCCCAGGAAATATTGTGCAAGTGATTCCACCAAATATTAAGAAATTATAGAGGCTAATGTTCAAAGGTCAGTCTTGACATTGTTGAAGTTGAAGCGATGTTGGGTATTGTAGCAAAACAATGATCCAAAGCATACCTCAAAATCAACCATGAAGTACCTCCAGGAAAGACAGATGAAGGTTTTGGAATGGCCACCACAGACCCCAGACTTGAAAAGTACTGAAAATCCAAAGAATATTTCTGAGCTAGAGGTTCAAAGTAACTTCCCACACTTTTGCACGAGGCCTTTTTCCTTTTTTTTTACATTTATTTTGAAACTGTAAAGAATTAAAATAAAGTAAAGCAATCTTGCTTTAAAATTTGAAGAATGTTTAACATTGTACCATTTTGAGGTCAGGTTTGCTTCAGTTCAGATATAATTTAGATATTAATTGTACTATAATAATTGTTCATGTTTTTGTGTTATCAGTATGCATGGGAGCACTAGAGAAGGAGAAAGGAGACTGCAGGACTTGAGAGGAGAGGTTAGAAGAGACCAAGAACAGAAACAGAGAATTTGTGCACTGTAGAATAAATTGTATTTACTGTGCTTCTTAAAAATGAGTGTCAATTGGCAAAAGTACATTTTAGAATTATTTAATAGACAACCGTGGAAAGACAAGCAAGTTGACAAAAAAAATAATAATGTTTCCCAACATTATAAACGGCCTAAGGCCTTTGTGTGGATATAGAATGGGCAAATGTTGACATTTCCAGTTTTTACACTTCAATTTCATATTGTCTGTTCTATTGCCATCAGTCATGCAGGCAATATTCTTTCCTGCACCATGCCCCCAGAGCCCCCTCAGGCCCTAATGGTTCAAGTCCAGCATACACCCTTCCCAGACAGCAAGCGATGCCCTGATTCAGGCCTGAAGTTCTTGGCTCTATTTTGACTAATTTCCCATCCACTTTTTCTGCTGCTAGAGGGCGGTTTCGGGTGGTTTCGGTAGTTTCCAGGGTTTCAACCTTTCTTCCAATCTCGCATTCCTTACTTCCGGCTTCTTTCACTAGTTAATGTTGTAAAGCACAATTCTTACTAACAACTACTAATTTACATATTGCACAGTACTAATTATATAAATACACTTAGGGTCTGTCTAACTAATAAACTAACAGTCACTTAATTTGGGTAGTTTAGATTTAATCACGTAATTAACTCACTAACGTTATCTCCTATTTTCCAGCTGTTCTATAACTCTGCCTCCCTATCCTATCCCTGATTACTTGCTTAGTTTCTGCGAAGCGTTCGCACCTGTCTCTGACTATCACTACGTCTTCAATCTTTGCAAATGTCTACTCCCTAATACGGAGCCGTAAGTTTTACTTGTGGGTCTATGTGCATCCAGTCCACGTTTTCGTCTCCCCTTGTTATTGTATCATTACCCTCTTATGTTTCCCACCTATTGTATATTTGTTTAGCACACCTTTCTCCCGAGCCCCGCCTAGATTGTCACCTTCCCTCATGAATTTAAATGTCAGTCTCTGCATTGTTCCTTGTCATAAAGTTGATCATTATTCAGAGCCGTGTTACCAGAACGCCTGTTTATTGAGATTCTCTTCGACAACCCTTTGCCTGATTCCGAGTTTGCCTTGCCCCTTTTGATTTGTTTGCACCTCTGTTTATTTGTGTTTGACTTTTGATTCTGCCTTTTCAACTAAGATGTTTGCCTACCTCGTATGTACCTTCGCCTTCTGATTTCCTGGATTTTTGACCCCTGCTTGTTTTTTTGACTTGCTTTTGCATCTCGTCCTGTGATCTCTTGGCTTTGGACTTGGACTGTAGTAAACTCTAATTTGGAATATCCCTTGGTCTGCGTCTGGCTTATGACGGTTGTACATAACAGTACATTCTGACCACCATGAACCCAGCAGACCAGTACATAATAGGCTACTGATTCCAACTGTCCACTGCGTGTGGTCTGATTACTGATGAAGTTCAGCTGCATGCCTTTCTATTTAAGTCTCATGTCTTGGTTAAACGGGGTTTGTTCATAGATAGATTTATTCTATTTTTCCACACCCCATAGCACGTTGTTTTTATTTCTCATTTGTGCATTATGTGAGGCGTGACTGACGTATCCCAGTTACCTGTTGCGTCGGGGTTTATGGGAGCTGAACACACAGAAATTCTTCAGCACTTTTGGGTGGTGAGGACAGTCTGTCACCTTCACCTTTTATGTTGTGCACAAGTGTTAGACACATGACAGATGGAGGACGGGATTCCGCTGGGAATTGAGATCCCATGAAATTCTACCTTCTGTTTAGGTCAAGTGTTGAGTTTAATTTCACCTTTTGCTGTACGCTTGCTTTCATGCTGTGAATCAACCTTTATTGTTCTTTGTCAAGTAAGGAACTGTAGGCTGAACTTAAGGTGGATGGTTGAAGTGCTAATGCCCGCTTTAATTAGACTGGCATTTAGTGATTATTTGTGGTTGCTGGCTTTCCTAAAAGTCAAGTGGTGTACATGATCGTTGGAGTTTCGCCCCCCTTAGATGAGGGCTTTTTGAACTCACCGATAAGCTTGGGGCCCCCATCGCTTTGAGTACACTTCCTACCTGGTATTCCTGCAGGTGAATTAGAGGGTTGGTGTGTTTCATGGGTTCCTGTCTCTTTTTAAAGTAATCCTGTTTCCTCAGTGAATTGGATTGTTAAGGGTGTTCAGTGTATTCTAGTGTTAGGGCCTGCTGTGGAATCAGAGACGGGATGTCTCCCTTACAGAAGTCAGCGGTAACGGCACAGATCTGGTCCAGAGTCACTCGCGATCCAGGCTGTTTATAAGCCCAAGCAGGCTTATAATGCATGAAATCGAATTAAAAATTAAATCAATAAAAAACTAAATGTGGTTTTGGGCAAGAGAGACGCCATTGATGAATCACCAAGAGAACACCCCGCTGAAGGACTTGTTCTGCAAGTGTCTTGGTCAGCATATTACAGTTTTAAGTGTGTGACGTGCTTTACATATAGTGACAGGACTTGTTATTCAATTGGGCTAAATTTATTCAGCCCCTGTAAGGTCTGTGCATGACACGCCCCTTCAATTTGGAGGTGTGTGAATAGCAGCGAATTAATGAAATGGCGGGCACAAATATGAACACAATACACTATGTTCTTCGCTAATCATCTATTTACTTAGATATCTTTGGAGGAAAAACTCAAAATAAAGGAGGACCGAACGATGTGCAGCTTAGGCAACAGGACAAACAACAAAATTATAAGTTTTGTGTTTTTTACAGGACTGGTCAGCTAACAGTGTAGCTAAGAAGAAGCTTTTCTGCTTCCCATTTTTTTGGAGATTACCCACATGTCTCGGTCGCAATGTCGTCTCTGTTTTTTTTTTTTTACAGTGTCGGAAAAAGACCCCAAAAATGCAATTTGCAATACATGTAAAAACGAAATCCCACGTGGAGGATATTCAGCAAAAAGTTACAATACGACAAACCTCATACGACACCTAAAGTATCACCACAAAAAGGAGTGTTCCGAATATGAAAAGCTCAATTCAACAGCCGCATCAGGCTCGAAGCCCAAGCTTACACAGCAGACTGTTTTGGTGGCTTTTAAAATCATCGAGCCTTACCATAGCGATAGCAAAAAAGCTAAAACCGGCTTTTAGCACATTTGGAGCCACGGTAAAATCTACTAGGATGCAGGTATTTCACTGAAGTCGCTTTGCCCAAGTTATACCAGACAGTTTACATCCACATTGACAGCCTTCTAAAAAGCAACTTAACTGCCATCAGTTTTACATCGGATATTTGGAGTTTGAGTGTGTCACCCATGTCAATGCTGAGCCTGACCACAAAGTGCGTCAACAAAAACTTTGAACTGAAGCATGCGGTTCTCCACTACCAAGGATTTTAAGGCTCGCACACGGCTGTGGCTTTGGAAGCTGCGTTCAACAACATGTTCCAAGCATGGAGCATCCCGAAAGAGAGAGTGCATGAAGTACTGCCAAAAATATGGCAAAGGGCATGAAAGATGCTGACCTCCCCAGCTTACCCTGCATGGCACACAGCCTCCACCTTGTGGAACAGCATGGTCAGCCTATGCATAGATTGCAACAAGACGTAGAAACAAGATGGAATAGTCCTTTCTACATGACACAGAGTGAACTCAAGCAAAAACGTGTGTTGCTGTCCTATGCAGCAGACTACGACTTGCCGTGCACCTACACCACCAGTCAGTGGAAACGTATGGAAAATATGGCGTTCCTCCTCACACCATTCGAGGAGCTTACACGAGACATCAGTTCATCAACAGCCTGGGCAGCTGATGTTATTCCAGCCGTCTGCTCGAGAAAAGTTCTGACACTGACCAGGGTGTGAAGACGGCCGCAGAAACACTGTTGGAAGCTGTCAGAAAGAGATTCAGCAGCATTGAATCTGTATCTCTGTGAGGCACCGATCGCAGGAAGCGCACCGCCTTTGGCTTTCTGGCCATTTCCCAGCGCTTGCTGAAGCAGTTTGTGTATACCATGGCACACATTGCAAGAGTGTTAACAGCAAGCGTCTGTTTAGCACAGCGGCACATATTAGTGATGAAAAAAGAAATAGATTGTCTTCAATGAATGCAGGGATGGTCATATTCATAAAGGTGAATTTGCCCTCTATGCTAAGTGAACAGTAGCCAAAATGAAGCTCAAAGTTCAAGCTTTTCGGGTACACTATGTGGGACTGGGTCTGGCATTCATTTTCACATTTGTGGCATTTACATAGCCTTGCACATTTATTATAATTTTTTTGCACATTTCATTGAAAATTTTAGTTCAATTCAGATTGGGACTGAGGTTCAGATATTTGTATTTTGATACACCTTATGTTGGCATATGAGACTGCCATAAATGTTTTCATATAGAGAATGTATGAAATGTCCCAATTGTAATACCATATCTAGACATCAGGTCTAGAAGGCAAGATTGTTTACCAAATTAATATGTCACTTAGCACGTCTGATATACTGCATATTGATGTATATATCTGATAATAATATTTGGAGGGCCTATTTGGAGTTTAATGTGTTAAATAATGGGCAACCTTCATCTAAGCCACAAGTCCATGCAAAGACAGTGTCATCATATGGGTACAATAATGTGGGTGAGACCATTCGAAGAAGACACAGCCGGTACAGTTAGTAGCAGAGAGTAAACATGTTCTTTTTAAAAATCAGTATCAGTGTCGGCCGATCCTGAGGAAAATAATCAGTATCGGCCCCAAAAATCTAGATCGGAGCATCCTTAGAGGTTGGCTAATCGTAACTCCATATAGAGACATAATGAACTAAAGATAAGACCACTCACTGTCACGAATTGTGGGTTGTATTAAATTTCATGGAGGAAACAAATTAGCTTTGCGATGGCTAGGATGAAATGACTACATCATTACACCGGGGCAAGTTTCAAGACTAGGTTGACCAGTTCTCTTTTTTTTAGATTGCCAGTTACCTGATCACTTGTTTACACTTAGCTCTATTCACATTGTTTATGGAAAATAACTGGCTGGTGAAATATCAAAAGCAACATTTGTGGTTGTGCAAACTGAGACGACAGACAAAGTTATGGATTTAATTCCCACTGGTGCCAGCCATCCTGAAAATTATATGAGCTTATGGTATTGAAAGGTGCTTTGAATAAAAGGATTCATGAAAGGCCTATATTCAAATGCGATGCTGGACCGTGAGCTATTGATAGGTATTAGACTTCCCATCCAGTATCACCACTAGCCAGCACTGCATAAGATAGCATCTCCATACCAACAAACTCTTTTGAAGGGTGTCAAGAAGACAGCCCATACTGAGCACAAGCGTCTTGAGTTTGTCAAACCTCATTGGAATTATGCCTGGAATACAATGCTCGGATCAGATGAGACCAAAATGGAATGTTTTGGCCATACACACCATCGATATGTTTGGTAGTAAAAGGAATTCATACATTCATTCAGTCCTACTGTCAAATATGGTGGATCATTGATCCTTTGGAAATGTTTTGCTGCCAGTGGTCCAGGGGCACTATTTAAGATCAATGGCACAATGAATTCAACAAAATACCAGAAAATCTTGTCAGAAAGTCTGGTTGCTGAGACTTGGCCGTAGATAGATTCCCCAGTGGGACAATGAGTCCAAACATACATACAAATCCACACTGGAACGGTTTCGTAAAAAAAAGCATCCATGTTCTGCAATGGCCATCTCAGTCTCCAGACTTAAAACCTGAGGTCTGAACTGAAGAGGGGGTCCATAAGGGCAAACCCAAGGTTATCAAGGATTCTGAAAAGTTCTGCCTGGAGGACTGGTCAAAAATCCCTCCAAATATGATTTCTAACCTCATCATAAATCATAAGATTTGAGTGTCTAGTTATTACAAGTATTACATTAGCTGGTGTCTATTGCCCACTGAGCGCTCTTTCCTCCTCTAATCAATTTGTCCAATATCCTGTCCACTCATGCCCACACTGAATTCGTTTTTGCGGGCGATTACTAGATTGGCTATTGTTATATATTGCCTGAGTTTTATTTCAGTTTATACTCTAAGCTACAACATTAATCAGACAGAGACGGACTTGAACAATACAAGGACAGTCGTCCATTTATTTACTTCCAGATTGAAAAGAGACCTCCGGGTCACATGTTTTATCAGAACTGTTAGTAAGGGCACTCACCAATAGGTGGCAGTCACAGAGTATAACACAATATCACAATATATGACAGCTATCACCGTCCTCAAACAATTTTAAAGAGGTCTGCGATTACCTAATTTTGACGCAACTTATGTCAGAGCCTACGTGACTAAATTTGAAAGATTTTTTGATTGATTGATTGATCGATCTAATTTGAACAAATAGACCACACTAGTATGCTGTGGCTTCTTTCCTTTGGATTTTAGTGATCACTGCCCAGTAGCATGTGTTAGAGACATGAAAGCTTCAAAAACAGCACCATGTTTTATTCCTAAAAGAAATGTAAAACATTTCTGTGACCAGGGCTTCCTGCACTATATATTTTGGAGTGATTTAAGCTTTGCTGGTTTTATTCCAGACCCTGACCTAGCATTGTCTCACTTTACTACTGTATTTAATTGTGCTGTGGATAAGTATTCTCCAGCTAAGACTCTTGGTAAAAAATAGAAGCAATCCTTGGTTTTTGAGTGCTTTATCCACTGAACTATGTGTCAGGGATGAAGCAGGGTTGAAGCCAAGGGAAACCCATGGGCAATCTGACTGGCAGGTTTTTTATAAAACTAAGAAATAAATGCTGCTCACTGATAAAAAAAAGGCTAAATCTGATTAAATAATCTTGTTGTTGGTGAAGAGTCAGGTTAATACTGCTCAATTTTGGTCCCTGAATTCTAGTCCTTCATCATCAATACCACACTCGATCCACACTGATTCTGGATTTATTACTGTTTGACACAAGATCTGTGATTTTTTTAACCAACATTTTATAGCAGCTGGAAATCTTTTTTAAAATGTGAAAAATCAGTCCTCTACAGGACACATGTCTGACCTCAGCTCTAGGTCTTTCACAAATTCTCCAAAACCTAGAGTATTGTTTACATTTATGGAATTTTCAGTGAAAGAGGTCCTATTAGAATTAAAACGCATAGATGCAAATAAATCCGCTGGAGAGGTTAATTTAGTCCCAAATCTTTTGCATCTTGCAGCCCCACTGATTACACAATCGTAACTCATATTTTTTATTTGTCAGTGTATGGAAAGCTGCTCATGTTCTTCCATTATTCAAGGGTGGTGATGCCAGTTCAGGAAACAGCTATCGGCCCATCTCAAAATTGTCTTGCCTGGCTAAGATCTTGGAATCACTTGTTAAGCAACAACTATGCAGCATATTTGAACTTTCAACAATATTTTAAATCCACTGCAATCTGGCTTCAGGCCTGGTCATAGCACCATTACAGCAGGTTAATTGGTTATAAATGATATAGTAACTGCGTTGGATAATAATGTGCAGCCCTTTTATCGATCTAGCAAAAGATTTGGATACATTAGACTATACAATCTTAAAAAAAAGTTGTCCTGCATCGGACTTGATAGCATAGCCTGTTCATGGTTCCAGGATTACATTTAAAATAGAACTCAAACTATTATGGTTGGGGATGTGAAGTTAAATTTGCAGTCAATGTAAATGATATTGCAAGCAAGACGGCAAATTGTAAGGCTAATTTTTATGCTGATGACACAGTACTCCTCAGCACCAATGGGCACCCAGTACTTACTTACAATCAGCTTTTAATGTTATACAGCATGCTCTAGCTGGTCTTAGACTAAGTAAATGATCTTTTCTACACAGAATACAACTATACCAAATTCTTCCATATCCTCGTTGACTGGTGCCCAAATTGAGCAAGTTCAGTACTACAAATATCATCATATCAGATCTCAAGATTGGATTACATTAGAGGCACCCAGAACTAGAACAAATCTGGACAATGCCGCTTTTAGCACATTTTCACCTTTTATGTGGAATGAATGTTAGGATGTACTTAAGTTAGATTGCCTTATCCTGATCGAGTCCTTCAAGAAATTATTGATGGATATGATACTAAAAGAGGCCGAATGTACCTGCCTTTAGTAATAAAGTAGGACAATCAGATCACTATTCCCTGTCTTATGTCCTTTTTATGTTTTTTATTTATTTTAATAGAAACATTTTTCCCTATATTTGCGCTTGGTGTATGTGAATTGGATCTAAACAGTAAATTTTGTTTTTGTAAAACTACATTTTGTCAATGTTTTACTGTGATCAGAGCTCCTCTGAAAAAAAGACCTTGGTCTCAGTGGGACTTCCCTGCAATAAAGGTTTCTATCTATCAAGCTATCTTCATAAAAAGGCTGTCATGTTTGCCAGGGGTGTTTGCAACTATTAAACCAGGGGTGGCAATAATTGTGGAATTGTTTTTTGGATAAATATTTGAGAAATGTAATACTTCAGTTGATTCCATTGAATCATGAATAAAGCACACTATCTTACCCAGGTTGAAAAAGTCAATACCTATTATTTTTTAATACATATTCATCATGGAATCCACTGTATCTGCTTAACATTTAGTGCTGTGATCAGGGGCACTGACTCGCCACCCGCTGCGCCCACACTTCCGCCACCCTGGTGTCAGTTTGAACCTGTTTAATTACCTTTGATCCCCTGTGACCTTTCGTCTGAGTTGTGGTTCCATTGAAGGATCACTCTTCATAGACAGACAGCTGGGTACAGGTGACTCTGCTCTTTCTACCTGGACCCTGTGAACAAAACATGGAGAGAGAGCTTCCAGTTAAACTCATCCTTTTATTTCTGCTCTAACTCATATCACATTAAATATATGAGTCATGCATTTATACCCCTTAGTGCTGACGGTTGCACCTTTGGTCTCAGGCTCCTCTGAGAGACTCGTTTTAAAAACAGCGCCCCCTATCACAGGAGACTGGAACACCTCAGACCAGACTAGGTCACACGTGGGTTCAGCCCAACCTGTAAACACACAAAATGAGAACAAACTGAACACACAAAAAGACACACTAATACAAACAGTCAAGCACATACACAATATAGCACAGTGTTGACAGGAAGCAATATGGAATTGAAATGGTCCATAAACCTATACTCCACATTCATCCATCCATCCATAATCTAATCCGCTTACTTCTGGTCAGGGTCATGGGGGGGCTGGGTCTATCCCAGCATGCACTGGGTGAGAGGCAGGGAAACACCCTGGAGAGGTTGCAAATCCATCACAGGGCAACATACTATACACTCACCTCAGTAATGTGGGATCATTGATAATGTTGAAGAAGTGATTCTGTATAATAGAAGTGTATCAGAAAAATAATGCCTGTGCTCAGCTATATATTGACTGTTCAACATGCAGAATGTATTTTATTAATGATTCAATGGACTCATTACACATTTCTCAGATCATGCATTTATTTAGTGAAATTAGGCATCACAATTATTGCCCCCCTGTATTCATGATGTTATACATCCTCCCCTTGCAAGGATAACAGGGTCTTTTTCTGTAATAAAGTTCCGGCAGGAACTACCAGCTGAAGAGCACGGGCACACAAGTTTATTTTCCACCAACCTTCTTGCTCCAAAAAGGCCTTCGGTACTCCAGTCCGAGGCTCGGGCGGCCTACCTCGCGGCGGCGAGAGACGTATTACCGTATTACAGAATAATAAAATGTCAATCCTGACCTCTTTACACTGCGAAAGTTGTAAAAGTTTAAATGAGAGGATTGCAGTTCTGGAAGGACGGATCTCCATCTTGCACTCCATTAAAGACGACGAGCTGTTCCTCGATTCATTTATGGAACCCCGTGGAACTGATGCTGCTGTTTCGCTGCTTCGCCTCGAGGCCGAGCTCCCCGTGGCGGGGGCGGCTTCGAAGGATTGGTCACAGCTAGGGGCTAAGCCAAAGAACTGCAGCACTCCAGCTTCCACAGCTAATGCTGCTTGGATTACTGTCCCGACGGGCAGCCGACAAGGAAGCCGACACCTCCTTACCCCCAGTCCCAGAAGAGTTGCGGCTGACGAACACCTTCCAAGTGTTGGACGGACTCACTCAGCCCTGGGAAGACCCCCAAGAAAACAATACTTCGGACCTTGTTGCTCGCAGTTTGAGCGAGCCTGGCTCCGCTCGAGTGACACTCCTCTCCACTTCCTCTGCTTCCCGACGAAGGATCCTCAGGGAGGCGGTGATCAGCCGCTCTGGTGGTTCTCCTGACCCTGGTCCAATGCGGAGTCCTCCCAGGTCTGATGTTGCGGCCCTGCCGCAGCCTCTGCCTGCCCGGACACGCTCCCCGGGGTCGCCGACGCGATCGCGTAGATCCCTCACCCCTTCATCTTGTCAGTGCCCCTCTCCCGGGGAGATGATCTCTACTTCCCATTGCAGGCCTATAAAGGAGCCTGTCCCTTCTCAACCTCGTCCCCTTTTCTCTCCAACAACCCTTATAGTTGGTGATTCGATTACCCGGAAACTTCGGTTTGCGAATGCAGCTACACACTGCTTTCCTGGAGCAACGGTCCCCATCATCCTGGGTAAGCTACCGGGCCTGATGCTATCGCTCCCGTCATCTATTAGCCGGATTATTGTCCACGTTGGGACAAAAGACACCGCTCGTCAACAGTCAGAGCTAACGAAAAAAGATTTCAAGGACCTTTTTAAGTTTTTAAATGACTGTGGAAAGTCTGTCTTTATATCTGGTCCTTTGCCTATGCTGGGGGGGAGAGCAGAACGTTTCAGCCGAATCCTCGGTCTTAATACCTGGCTCCAGTCCGCTTGCAGAACAAATAACTTAGGCTTTATCGACAATTTTAACCTATTTTGGAATCGGTTCTCCTTTTTTACGGCGGACGGAATCCATCCAAACAAGCTGGGCTCACGTGTGCTTGCTGCAAACATTCTACATGCTGTGTACTGTGCCAATGATTATGCCCCACGTGACTGACAATCAAATCGGGACAATCCTTTCCCTTCTGGCTGTGAAGCTGTTCTAAGTGTCTACTCCGTTATTCCTGCGCTGATTACCTCTAGGCGAAACACTCACTTCTCAGCACGTTCTGTTTTTAAATCAAGCCTAATATCTATTCCCCAGGGACAGCCTGAAAAGCAGGCGTCACAAAATCCTGACACTAAAATAATAAAAGCTGCACTGCTCAATGTGAGATCACTGTCAAATAAATCTCTCCTAATCAGTGACCTGATTACTAGCCATAAATTGGATATCATGTTCCTCACTGAAACCTGGCTTGATCTGAATAACAGAGTGACTGTTCTGACTGAGTCAGCTCCGCCAAATTTTAGCTTCATTGATCCCCCCATAGTTGATAAGAAAGGGGGGGGAGTAGCTGTTATCTTTTCAGACGTGTTTCAATGTAGGCATGTATCATTTGGAGACTTCTCCTCGTTCGAATATCTTGCTGCTATTCTGAAATGTTTTCCTATTGTTTTACTCCTGATTATATACAGACCACCAAAGTATTCTAATAGCTTCTTTGATGAATTTACTGAACTACTGTCCATAATCTCCATGGAACATGACTGTATATCTATTGCAGGAGATTTCAACATTCACATAGACAACCCCATTGATAACAATGCCAAAGAACTGAATAACTTACTTGACACTTTTGGTCTGTCACAGCACGTCTCAGGGCCCACCCACAACCGGGGCCATACACTGGATTTATTTATCACAAGGGGTTTTAAGTCATCGTTTGTATCGGCTATTGATGTCGCTCTGTCTGACCATCTTTGCATCTTTCTTGAAATGAAGATCACCCCTGACACTCTTATTAGATCGCAAACCGTTAAAAAGCGACACATTAATGAGAGTACCAGTGCGCTGTTTATGGAGACTATTTCCCTGACACCTACCTTCTCCTCAGCCTCTGTTAATGATCTCCTAGATAATTTCAATTCAAAAATCTTGAATGTTATTGATATTGTTGCACCTGTTAGGGTGAAATCAATCTCTGGGAAGAAAAAAGCACCGTGGAGGAATGCTGCTTCCGTAAAGACCAAGAAAAAAGAGTGTAGAAAAGCTGAGCGTAAATGGCGAAAAACTAAACTTCGAATTTTCTATGACATCTACAAAGAAAGTCTTCACTCCTATAATCTAGAATTGAAAAGTTCCAGACAATCCTTCTTCTCTGACATTATTAACAAAAACATTAATGATGCTCACACTCTATTCGCCACTGTTGAGAGGCTGATTAACCCCCCACCACAAACAGCTCCTGAATTTCTTTCCGCTGTCAAATGCAATGAGTTTGCTGTCTTCTTTAGAGAACATCAGACAAAGTATTAGTGGTTCCACATTAAAAAAAGATGTAACACCACTGCACCTGCAGAAAAGTAGCTCAATAAGCATGACCCAATTTAGTGCCATTGACCACAAAACTCTTGAGGAAACTGTACAAGGCCTTAAGTCATCATCGTGTTGCCTTGACACCCTGCCAACAAGCTTTCTTAAAAGTGTTTACAGCTGCTTGGCGACCGACTTACTGCAAATAGTTAATAGCTCCCTCCTAACCGGCATTTTTCCAAAGTCCTTGAAAACTGCAGTTATTAAACCCCTACTAAAAAAGCGTAGCCTTGACACTTCTGCAATTAGCAACTACAGACCAATATCAAATCTTCCCTTAATAAGCAAAGTAATTGAAAAAGCTGTCTACCAACAACTTAACAACTTCTTAACCTCAAACGATCTCCTAGATAAACTCCAGTCAGGTTTTCAGGTCCTATCTGGAAGACAGGAACTACTTTGTTTCCATTGGCAACTACACATCTGACCAAACTAGTATGACATGTGGGGTACCCCAAGGATCTATTTTAGGACCTGTTTTATTCAACCTTTATATGCTCCCACTAGGCCTAATTATGCAAAAAAAACAAAATAGCTTACCATAATTATGCAGATGACACCCAACTATACATAACTCTCTCATCAGGTGACTATGCTCCTATAGACTCACTGTGTCAGTGCATTGACCAAATAAATGACTGGATGTGCCAGAATTTCCTCTAACTAAACAAAGATAAAACAGAGATAATTGTCTTCGGTGCCAAAGAAGAAAGGCTTAAAGTTACTGTACACCTTGAGTCCTTATCTCTTAAGCCAAAAAATCAAGTCAAAAATCTTGGCGTTATTATTGACTCTGATCTCAATTTTAACTCCCACATCAAGTCTATAAGAAAATCTGCATTTTATCATCTTAAAAATATTGCAAGAATTAGAGGCTATATTTCCAAACAAGACCTAGAGAAACTAATTCATACCTTCATTTCTAGTAGGTTAGACTACTGTAATAGTCTTTTCTCAGGCCTTCCCAAAAAAGCACTGAGACAACTACAGCTCATTCAGAACGCTGCTGCTAGAGTTCTAACAAGGACACCAGTTCTCAGGTCCCTGCATTGGCGACCAGTGTGTCATAGAATAGATTTTAAAATACTGTTACTGGTCTATAAATCACTTAACGGTTTAGGCCCAAAATACATCTCTGAATTGCTTCTACACTATGAACCCTCTAGAGCCCTTAGGTCATCAGGGACCGGTCTACTAGCTGTTCCTAGGATCAAAACAAAACATGGGAAAGCTGCATTCTGCCACTATGCCACACATAACTGGAATAAACTCTCGGAAGATCTTAGATCTGCCCCAACTCTACTTATTTTTAAAAATAGACTAAAGACCTTTATGTTTACCTCTGCCTTTAACTGCTGCTAAACTACTGCACTCTGACGCTAAAATGCACTACTTTTACACTTTTTTATATTTTTTATTGTCTTTTTTTATGCTCATCTTTTGTCTATTTTATTTGTCTATTTTATGATTCTGTTCTCTATGCTCTTTTTCTCCCCCTATGCTGTTTTCCTCTGTCATAATTTTTGTTTATGTAAAGCACTTTGAATTGCCTTGTGTATGAAATGTGCCATACAAATAAACTTGACTTGACTTAATGTCTTATAAGACTTATAATGGAATTTGGCAGACGCTCTTATCCAGAGCAACGTACAGTTGATTAGATTTAGCAGGAGACAATCCTCCCCTGGAGCAATGCAGGGTTAAGGGCCTTTTATTAATGGTAGATTTGAAAACTTGGTGACCTGAAGATGGAACTAAGTTGTGTAATTCTCTAACTCTGGAAAATTGATTTTTCTTGCTTGCTGTACCATCTACCTCCCTGTGCAAGTGGATAAAATACACTCGCATCCACTACTGGTGCATAACATACACTAGTGCCCTCTACTGGTGCATAACATACACTAGTGCCCTCGACTGGTGCATAACATACACTACTGCCCTCTACTGGTGTATAACATACACTAGTGCAATGCTAATCAACACCACCTGATTTCACTAATTAGCTTATTATCTGAACCAAGGAGGTGAATTAATTTGTGAAATCAGGTGGTGTAGCGCAAGGTTGGAGCAAATACCTACAGGACCTGGAGTTGAGTAGCGCTGCACTAGTGCCTTGTTGTGGTCAGGTTTATCCTTATTCCATTTAAACTACTTATCCCCTCATAGTAGTCAAATATATCATATATGTGAATGTTTAGTTATTGTTTGACTGATTGCCTGATTTTTGAAGGACACCAGCCATTTCTTTCTTTTAATTTGTGAGTTTCCTTTGATGAAAAATGGATTTTGAAGCTTGTTACCTCTGTTTTATACAGGAAGCCATGGAAGGCTACAACACAGTTCCTTAGGACTGAGTTGACATAGTCTCATATCTACATGGTGGTGTTGACTTCACTGTTAGATTTTATTGATAAGAATCTTTAAGGGTGCCAATAAATATGACCGCAAAGTCAGTATCTGAGACGTTTGTTGCCTGTAAGCGTCTACTACATGGTAGCCATATTTTATACTGATATCCCTTATACTTTTTCCAGTTTTAAAACTGTACATTAACCCATATGCAATCCCCCCTTAGTCACATTTAACAGATCACTACTACACGGTCAACCACATTTTGCAGTAAAAGTCACAAAAGATACAAACCATGGAATGCTCTACCTGAAATGACAATACAAACAGAGCCCCAGGTTTTTGAAAGACAACATGAAACAACGGCATGAACAGAATCAGATTTGCAACCACTGACCATGTACCTGTTTCACACCTCATGCATTTATGCATTGTAAATTTCATTCAAACTACTATACTTTCCTTTTCCTTTCTATATCTAATCCGACACATCAAATAAGAAATGCATTTACAAATATTTATTTTTATTCATACCGAGTCAGAACTCAGTAAGCCGAGTTAGTTGCCTTAAGTCATTAGAACAGCAGGCTACTGAAATTATGCTGCATTCACTACAAAAGCAATGTCTGTTTGATGTGGTTTCACAAAATGTACAGTCTGCAGGCTACTCTAACAGAAAAACAGAGCATACAAAATGTCCGCCAGCCTACGGACGGGGACTAGTCTTTTAATCATAACGACATGGCCTGTGACTTCCATCATATCCAACAAGGCATCAAACACACTGAAATGTAAAACTTTTAAAAGTCATTTTTTGTGTTTGGTCCCAAATGGGAAATAGAAAATAGCCTATTACACCTAGTCTATTGTGCCATTTTATTGGGTCAACAGTTTTCTATTTTACTGAAGCGTGTTGCTGCGATTATAGCTGCAGATTCCTGTTACTCCCCACACCCCTTCACCTATAGCTTCTGTTCTCTCCATCCCACTCCACACAGGCTACTTACTCTGTTCTTTTATTCAATTTCATTCCTTCTTTTACTCCCTCTTCTTTTTAACTCCATCTTCAAAATGGTGTTTGAAATACATCAGTTTTGGACTTTGGACTTCTTTTATTGCTTATCTTTACTGCCACCTCCTGTGTCCTGTGTCACAGTTCACTTCCTGGTTTCTCTGTTTCTCCGTTTCTGTGTGTTTTCTGCGTTTGTATTCCTTTTCCCCAATTACCTGCCCATGCCCCCCGCACCATATATGCATTTGAAAAGTAGTTATTGTTGTGTTCATATATACACTCACTGAGCACTTTATTAGGAACACTATATGAATATAGGGTAGGGTGTCATGGGTGGAAGGTAGTGACCGGTTGTGGCCACCAGAGGGCAGGGGCTCATTATTTTCATTTGGCCCTTATTAGTGCCTGGGGAGCCTACCTCCTGAGGGTATTTAAAGCCATCGCTGGCAGTCGGTCGGCGCTTTGGTGTCAACTGTTCGCTCTTACACCAAGCTGGTATGCACGCGGTAGACTTGGTGGCTTAATGAGTCAGGTATCGTGCTGGTTCGGGTTTCTTTCGCATTTAAAAGAAAAGGTAAGGAAGACGCTCAGCTTGTTGGTGTTGTGTGCACCGCTGACGCCTTCCGAAAGGGTCTTTGTTTTTGATTTCATTCATAGCTTGTGTGAGCTTGTGGGCGAGGGACGTTGTCCCCGGTATTTGTATTTTGATTTGCTGCGTCTCAAGGTTCTTTGTTTTCTTGCCTAGTGTTTTATATTAGGTTGTACTTTTATTTTTTCGCTTTTAGCACTCATTTTGTTCACCCTGGTTTTTAAGGGTCACTTTATTTTCCTGTAGCCGTTTTTTGGGCTGTTCCTTTTATTTTGGTTGGAGTTGTCTCCAAGTTATTTTCTGTTCCTCCCCCTGTTCTGGGAGAAGTCCCCTCCGTATTTGTTTTCTCCCTGTTCCCTTATCTCCCGGGATTTTGTGGCGAACACGTTAGCGTTAGCGTGTTATAAGGTATTAGCCTTAGTCGCTCCTGGTCCTCCGGCAGACCCCGACATTTGTCTCCCTTTGCTTTCAATTCTTCGTGGCATGAATTCCACTTTGAGATTCTGTTCCATGTTGACGTGATTGCATCACACAATTTCTGCAGATTTGTCAGCTGCACATTCATGCTGCGAATCTAATCTATCTATAACATCCCAAAGGTGTTTTATTGGATTCAGGTGACTGGAAAGGCCACTGAATAACATAGAACTCATTATCATGTTCATGAAACCAGTTCGACTTAAAAGCAAGACTTTTGCTTTGTGACATGCTGGAAGTAGCCATTAGAAGATGGGTACTGTAGGGTTTTTCACGCTCTACAAAGTCATGAGGATGACTATCTGAAACATAGATGTCTCAGTCCTCACATGGGAAGTGTATAATTGCAATTAGTAATCAGTCTCATAAAGTTAGTATTATCTGAAATATAACCACAAATTGAGTATTTTAATGAATAATTAAAATAACCAATATTAATGATGATGCTCATGCTAATAACACCTGTTCAATTATGTTTTATTTTATTACTTAATGCTATCACTAACTATAATCTACAAATGAGTGATCACTCATTTTGAATTAATTTTCAATGATCATGAATTTTGGTGCACTGTATGGGGTTTAATCGCTTTTGTATGTCCTATTATTATTATTATTATTATTATTATTATTATTATTATTATTTTATTATTATTATTATTAATTGTATTATTGTATTATTATTATTATTATTATTATTATTATTTTGTTATTATTTTTATTTTTTTATTTTTTTATTTATTATGATTTTTTAAATATTTATGGATGTGTGTATGCATGTGTATGCGTGTCTGTATGTATATGTATGTATGTATGTATTTGTGTATGTATATGTGTATATACAGTGGGAGCAATAATTATTTGATCCCTTGCTGATTTTGTAGGTTTGCCCACTTACAAAGAATGGAACTGTGTAGAATTGTGTGAACTGTGTGAAATAAGTAATTGATCCCCTACCAATCAGCAATAATTCTGGCTCCCACAGACCAGTTAGTTTTCCATTAAGAAGCACTCCTAATCTCAACTCATTACCTAAAACACCTGTGTCAACTCTTTACATCGTTATGTAGCTGTATAAAAGACACCTGTCCACACAATCAATCAGATTCCAACGTTTCCACCATGGCCAAGACAAAGGAGCTGTAACATCAGGGAAAGAATTGTAGACCTGCACAAGGGGATGGGCTACAAGAAAATAAGCAAGCAGCTTGGTGAGAAGTTTTAGGAGCAATTATTAGAAAATGGAAGAAACACAAAGTAACCGCCAATCTCCCTCGGTCTGGGGCTCCACGCAAGATCTTGCCTCGTGGGATATCAATGATCATCAGAAAGGTCAGATCAGCCCAGTACTACACAAGAGGAGCTTGTTAATGACCTGAAGGCAGTCACGAAGAGAACCATCAGTAACACAGTACACCGTGAAGGATTAAAATCCTGCTGCGCACGCAAGGTTCCTCTGCTGAAGAAGGCACATGTACAGGCCCGTCTGAAGTTTGCCAAAGAACACCTGGATGATCCAGAGGAGGCTTGGGAGAAGGTGATGTGGTCAGATGAGACCAAAATAGAGCTATTTGGCATCAACTCGACTCGCCGTGTTTGGAGGAAGAGAAATGCTGAGTAGAACCCCAAGAACACCATCCCCACTGTGAAGCATGGAGGTGGAAACCTTATGCTTTGAGGATGTTTCTCAGCTAAGGGGACAGGACGACTTGACCGTATCAAGGGGACGATGAATGGGGCCATGTACCAGGAAATTTTGGGCGACCTTCCCTCAGTGAGAGCACTGAAAATGGGTCGTGGATGGGTCTTCCAACATGACAATGACCCAAAACATACGGCAAAGGTGTAACAGGTGAGATATTGTCCGAGGTGGGATTTGAACCCCGGCCCTTCACTTGTCCAAATATTTGTTGAACGAACGTGTTACCAGTCAGCTAAAGACGAACTCGCCTCTAGCCAAGGGCAACAACGTTCTTTTGAATTTGAGCGTTACATCATCGAGGAGTGTTATCGCGATAACCTGCTACCAGCCTTCGCTTTCACTGCACTTCACCAAGTTTACTAGCGAACTAGCTGAGCTAACCATGCTACAAAGGCAACAAAGGAGTGGCTCAAAAAGAAGCATATGAAGGTCCCGGAGTGGCCTAGCCAGTCTCCAAACGTAAATCCCATCGAAAATCTGTGGAGGGAGCTGAATCTTCGAGTTGCCAAACGACAGCCTCGGAACCTTAAGGATTTGGAGAGGATCTGCAAAGAGGAGTGGACCAAAATCCCTCCCAAGATCTGTGCAAACCTGGTGAAAAACTCCAAGAAACGTCTGACCTCTGTGCTTGCCAACAAGGGGTTCTCCACCAAGTATTAAGTCCTATTGTTCTATGGACCAAATACTTATTTCATGTGAAAATATGATATAAAATTTATATGATTTTTATTGTGGATTATTTTGTGATATTCTGTCTCTCAATGTTAAAATGTACCTATGATTAAAATTCTACACAGTTCCATTCTTTGTAAGTGGGCAAACCTACAAAATCAGCAAGGGATCAAATAATTATTGCTCCCACTGTATACATGTATGTATACATTTGTGTATCTATGAATATCCATCCATCCATTATCTTAACTCACTTATCCTGAACAGGGTTGCAGCGGGGCTGGAGCCTATCCCAGCATACATTGGGTGAAAGGCAGGAATACACCCTGGACAGGTCACCAGTCCATCGCAGGGCACACACACCATTCACTCACACACTCATACCTATGGGCAATTTAGACTCTCCAATCAGCCTAACCTGCATGTCTTTGGACTGTGGGAGGAAACCGGAGTACCCGGAGGAAACGCAGTGAGAACATGCAAACTTTGCGCAGAGATGCCCTGCCCGACCGGGATTCAAACCCAGGACCTCCTGGCTGTGAGGTGGCAGTGCGACCCATGTGCTATCTGTGCCGCCCCTTCTATGAATATATGTTTTATTATTTTTATTTTTTACTATTTTTTTGCCGTTAAATGTTTTGTCTAATTGTGTTTACATGGTATTATTGCCACTGAAGACCCTCTTGAAAACATGATGCTACATCTCAAGGGGTTATTCCTAATAAAGAATTTCAATAAATAACGATTAAGCGTATAGATAACTTGAAGGTTGGAGTTCTTCTGAAAACCAGTTTGACTCCGCTCTCATGTCATGCAACACAAAAACAGACGTCGAGTTTATCAGAATAATTTATTAACTGGAGCTACAAAGGCAGAGTAGACAGGGACTAATCTAATCCCGGAGAACAATGCTAACTAAGGGAAGGTAGGAATATGTGTGCGTACACGCACACTTTGTCTTGGACAAGGGAGAAGAGCATTGTGTGTGTGTGCGTGTCAGTGCGTGTGTGTGCGTGGTCGCACCAGTATCCCCTATTTATCTTTTGAGGGGGAAGTACACACACTGTGCTTGTGTAGTTGTGTGTGTATGTTAATAGTTGGTAGTACAGTTTGGAAAAGAGTAGTGGTTAGGAGTGAAACGTGTGTGTGATTAACTCTACAAGTCACATACGTGATAACGGCAAACCAATTCACATAAATGAACACACATACACTTACATTCACAGCAGGCTAATCGCAATTAAGACCAAACTAAATAGTAGCTAATGCCTGGAATGTTTAGTCAGTCTTACAAGAGTGTTCTTTCAAGTGTCCGGTTGTGCGATGGTGGGGCCGTGAATGATGAATTTCAGTTGGGAGGTTCGTCCTGTTGCCAAGGCAACGCGATGTTTGGTGTGGTCCTTTATCGGCCATGTTGCACTGTCCGCAGCTGTTGGTCGCAGGTCGCAAAAAGTTTGTTTAGCTGTTCCTTGTGATACAGGCAGCATGTACCAAGTCCCTGGTTGTTTAGAAGTTGTTCCCGGTGGCTATCTAGTGCAGCACTGCATATGCGAGTTCACCTGGGTGGAAAGTGTCCTTGACTTAGTTACGGTGAAGTAACTACCACACAAGCTAAACTACGCAGTAGAATCTCTGCCTCTGCCTGGGCTGGCAGGAAGGTGAGAGAGAGAGAGTTTGATCTCTGCCTCTGCCCCACCTGGCAGGAAGGTGAGCGAGAGAGAGTTTTTGGTCTCTGCCTCTGCCCGACCTGGCAGGAAGGTGAGAGAGAGAGAGTTTTTGGTCGCTTCCCAAGTGTTATATGGGCTTATAGGTTCTTTGCCCTCTACGTGTTTCCAGTGCTAAGGAATTGGTTACAGTAGCTAGAGGCCACGCTGGAGGCGGGGTCAGAAACAAGTGGTGTTTCCTGTGGAATCATGGGAAAGGTAGTTTTCGTTGTCCCTACACCCGCCCTGTGGTCTCAGGAGACGGCAGAAGCCAGTAGTCCTTGAGAGCACAAAAGTTAAGTAACAATTCACAGGTCCTCAAGTCTATTTCAACAGCATGTCACTGTGACAGTCCATGGGATCAAGCAGTGTGTCAGGGATCAGAACAACAGGACCCAGTCACAGGACCACCAGATTCAGTTCAGAGTCTTTATTGTCACTTTGGCAGGTTAAACAGATCAAGGTCAATAGCCAGTAAACAGTATCAGCAAGGATAAGGCAGTTCCTTGTTATGTGTCCAGGCAGAGGGTCAATACACCAGCAGACAGATATATCAGGGATAATCAAAAAAGAAGTCGAGAGACTAGACAACGAAAAACACAGAACCTGACAGAACCTCCCCCGCTACAGGCGACACCCAGCGCTCCTAAGTGTCCATTTCAGGGTGTGGCTGAAAAAAGTCATTGATGAGGGAGGGGTCGAGGATGTGGCGTTCGGGCACCCAATAGTTCTCCTTGGGCCATAGATCTCACTGGTCAGAGTCAATGAGAAGTCATTTATGATTCAGTGGACAAATGAATGGAACTAGTTTTGTCTACTGATGTTAAAAAGCCCACACTGAATCTATACTTTTACACAACATATAGGGTCCATTCAGAATCATGTGTTCTTGCTCACAAGTGAAAATATCCAATCATTTATTATTCCCATATGACTATTTTACAATACTCATAGTGCAACAGAATTCCAACAGCCAACCTTCATTCTGATGTCTGTGATAGTCTGACCTGAGAAAGTTGCTGTAATCCATCTAGTTACAAGCTATTAAAAGGCCAGCTCTCAGAAATTATTATTACTGCTTACTGCATTGCTATGCAGATTCTGTTAATTGTCTCTAACAGCCCAAACATTAGATTATGGTTTAAGCAAGGAAATTCCAATCAGACCAGGGGCCTCATTTATAAAACTCTGCAAATAATCTACATACATTTTAGCGTACGTACAAATGAGGAAATGTACATACAACAAAAAATACTCTGATTTATAAAATCTTGCCTAAGCCTGCCAGAGCATAATTTCCTTTTGTGTATCTCAAAACAACTTTGAATTGTCCGTACGAGCCCAACACCGCCTAGTTCACTCCCACAATTACCCATTGGTTAAATAAACGCCTTTAATTAATATTGATAAGCATAGAAATGTCCTTGATAATCCCTATGTGGCAATGTCAGAGAGCAAAGTTAAAAACATAAGTTTCTCAGACTGTGAGATTGAAATGCTTTTGGGGGAGATTTATTTGGTAGCAATAGCGCTGGCATCACAAACAAAATAAAATTTGCTGAGTGTCAACATGTTGGAGCAGCTGTCAATGCTGCCAGCTCAGAGAGCCAAGGAGAAGTGGTCCCACCTCAAAGTTAATGCCAAAAAGCGCATTGCTCTGCGCAGACAGAGCGTAAGTGCCACTGGGGATGCCAGACCTCTCTCCCTTTGATGAGCGCATGGCAGCAGTTGTCAGGGAAGCCTCAGTTGTCGGTGTGGTAACTGAGACGGAGGGAGACACAGACATGGCTGGAGATGAGACTGCAGGTGAACCAGGTAAACAACCCAAGGCTATGTGTGTAGTGCACCAAACCTAAACATCTGTTTTCACACTAAAACGCACTGAAGACTTTGTTGAATAATGATTTATTGTTTAATACGTGCACATTGGTTCACTCTCAGATTGTGCGTATCACTCAGTGGGTGTGATTGGAGGTGAGGAGGTGGCAGAAGATGAAAGTGTGCCGGGTCCCAGCGACTCCAATGCGCCCCGTCCCTTCAGCCAGCCCCGTGCGCCACGTGCCGTCACCAGTGACCACGCCCTGACTGATGCTGCTACAGACACAAACCTGTACAATTACACCACTGTGGAGCTGAGAGAAATAAGAACAGTATTGTGCTGCTACAGACACAAGCCTGTACAATTACACCACTGTGGAGCTGAGAGAAATAAGAACAGTATTGTGCTGCTACAGACACAAGCCTGTACAATTACACCACTGTGGAGCTGAGAGAAATAAGAACAGTATTGTGCTGCTACAGACACAAACCCGTACAATTACACCACTGTGGAGCTGAGAGAAATAAGAACAGTATTGTGCTGCTACAGACACAAACCCGTACAATTACACCACTGTGGAGCTGAGAGAAATAAGAACAGTATTGTGCTGCTACAGACACAAACCCGTACAATTACACCACTGTGGAGCTGAGAGAAATAAGAACAGTATTGTGCTGCTACAGACACAAACCCATACAATTACACCACTGTGGAGCTGAGAGAAATAAGAACAGTATTGTGCTGTGTTACAGACACAAACCCATACAATTACACCACTGTGGAGCTGAGAGAAATAACAGTATTGTGCTGCTACAGACACAAACCAGTACAATTGCACCACTGTGGAGCTGAGAGAAATAAGAACAGTACTGTCTGGAATTAGCTCCACTCTCAAAGAAGTAAAAATGTTATAGCATGCATGGCAGCCTACCCATTGTTTCACAGGCCACACATCCCATCCACAGGCAGTTGCAGAGCTCAGCATTTGGCTGATAGTCTGGTGGGTGAGGGTCAGGGTCATCAGGCTAATTGAAGGGGGGGTGGGGGAGTCCATTCCTCTGTGCCATGTTGTGCAGTACAGCACAAGCCCTGACCGTGCGGCAGACTTTTTGCCGGGCGGTACGAAAGCCTGCCGCCTGTTGCGTCCAGGCATGGCCTTGGCCCTTTCAGAAGCCGGATGGTGTGCTCCACGGGGGACGTTGTTGTAGTGCCTCTCCTCTGCACTCTGTGGGTTTGGGAATGGGGTGAGGAGCCAGCGCTTCAGTGGATAGCTGCTGTCGCCTGCAGGAATGTTAAGTTGGTTAATCAGTCAGTAAAACACGTGGAAGCTTTATCTTTCCAAGTAGCCAACCATCAGGCACAGCTCCAGCCTCACGTCTGTGCCCCACTCTGCTGTGTCTCAGTATAAATTAATCATGGGCTGAGGCAGGCCATCCAGCAATTACAATCATCACAATCACATTTGCATCACAGATCATTTGGACATTGATGGAATGAGAATGCTTTCGATTCACAAAAGCAAACCTGTCCTGGTGTCCTTATTGCAGTATGAGTGCAGTCGACCGCATCCATTGCATTTGGGAAAGCGGACGTCGCTGCAAATTGCGCTTTGATGTTGGCCTGTTCCCCCGCACTGTAGGGAAACTGTGGGTATGGCCGGGTCATTCTCACACGGATGGCATCACGAGGCTCAGTGAGGGTTGTGAAATCCCCGACCTGTCCCCCAATTCCATCTGGAACGTGCCGGTTGCCAGAAACCCAAGAGTGGTCAAAGTCTGTTGATGGACTGGTATTGGCCGGTTTCTGGAGGTTGGTCACTCTAATGTTGGGCCCAGTTCAGCACACAATTCAGAACAAAACAGAATTGCTCTTGAGAATCAAAATCGTCTCATAAACCAGTTATCATCATGGGCCTGAAAATCCTTGTGGTCCCTGATCTTCCTCTCCATCCGAAGCCTGCCATTGGTAAAGTCCTCCAAAAGTGCTAAAGCAGCCATTGTGCATCATTACGCATGGGCATCACCCAGCCCTTTTATAATCCTTTCACAATGAGTGGAATTGCTTAACACTTTGAATCAAGCAGTGTGGAGTAATTAATGCCCCAAGTCCATTATGAAAATTAATTTTAAAAAGTAATGTGTTAAGGTTATGTGCTTTATTGGTAACAAAACAATTACTCAGGCTTGCAGGCTTCTGAGTCTAAATTTTCTTTATTTCACTACTTTGCCTGCAGGGTTGCTATTTCCCTCTTCCCACATTTTAAGCCATTTTTTGTGTGTACACAACGGTTTTATGTACAATAGGTAGCGAGACCGCAGGAGTAAGTTCAGAGTTTTTATTAACTTGATAGCAGAGTATAGAAGTGAAGGTCAATAGCCAGCGAACAGAATCAGCAGGGAATAGGCAGTTTGTGAACGATAGTCCAGGCAGAGGGTCAGTACACCAGCAAACAGAGATAACAAAGATAATCCAAAACGAAGTCAAAGTCACAGGCAAAGGGTCAATCACAAACGGGCAAGCCAAACAAAAACAGAATCCAGAACCGAAAGTCAATAATCTACCGGAAGGATAAAGCAAGAGGTGGAAGTCTAAGACAAAACAGGTAAAAACAGAAATCAATCAGAAAATAAACGCTGGAGAATATGGTCTGGACACATATCAATCTGTGCTGCTGCTGCCCTGGGTCTGTGGGTCTGTGCTGATCAGGGTCTGTGGGTCTGTGCTGCCCTGGGTCTGTGGGTCTGTGCTGCTCTGGGTCTGTGGGGCTGTGCTGCTCTGGGTCTGTGGGTCTGTGCTGATCTGGGTCTGTGGGTCTGTGCTGATCAGGGTCTGTGGGTCTGTGCTGCCCTGGGTCTGTGGGTCTGTGCTGATCTGGGTCTGTGGGTCTGTGCTGATCTGGGTCTGTGGGTCTGTACTGATCTGGGTCTGTGGGTCTGTGCTGATCTGGGTCTGTGGGTCTGTGCTGCTCTGGGTCTATGGGTCTGTGCTGATCTGGGTCTGTGGGGCTGTGCAGGTGGAGGTTAGGCACGAGGGCACATCCAGGGGAAATGGCAGCACTGATCTGTGGGATTGTCTGAGGGTGGAAACGTGCCCTGGGCAGGACGGTGGAGGCGATGGCTTTGGAGGAGGGGAAGGTGTGAGTGGCTCTGCCCCTCTCTCCTGCGGGGCCCTCAGGGGGTTAGTGCCTGTGTGCACCATTATGTCACCTGCTTCTGCCAGGTTCTTTTTGGAGAGGAGTTCAAAAGCCTTTTCTGTTTTTGGACACCAAAGTCTCACAATGCTATGAATTCTGATTCTGATTCTGAATCCAGCTCTCAGAACTCTGGAGGAATGAGCATTACTGTTGGATGCATTGCGATGCAGATTTTGTTCATTGTCTCTGTAACAACCCAAACATTAGATTCTGGTTTAAGTGAGGAAACTCCAGTCAAACAGAACTTCCAGCATCATCTAGTGGCTGTTTAAAACAACTGCAATCCATTACTTTTCCAACAGTAATTCTCATCACTCGAAAACTCATGTCTTAATAATTGTAGAAGATCGGGCTGTAAACTAAAGTGTTTTACAGATACTTCAGACAATGTTTGATTGATTAAAAAACAAGTTTCATGCCTATTTTAGTTGCATTGTGAACAGCTGCCCATTCTCTCATTGCTCTGCCTCAGTTCCTAGATTCAGGAGGAAACCTGCAGTGATTATAGGACTTCAGACTGTGTTCTGCTGCCCGGAGGCTTATGGAAGTGAAGGGAAGTGTATGTCTCTGTGTTTTTGTATGTAATTACTGATGTTACATGCGTGTGTGACCGCAGACAGAGCCTGCATGCTTGTGAGGTATGACCATATGTGGCGTGATGCTTAGAAACTTCTGAATTGTAAACATTCAGACTCAGGGGAAGATGAGCACTAAGACTAATGAATGTAAACAGAACACCAGACATGAATATGAAAAAGAATAAATTACAAGAATAACGATAATAAACACTGATAAACTAACAGACAGATAACAGGAACATAACACTACTCATATTGAGCCCAAACATGATCCCATACAAAATATGAAATAAGTACTACTAGCACAGGAGTCCATGCAGTAATAAATAACAGCAAGATGTTAAATGTTTTTATAATTCAGGTTTAATCACATACAGGAACAGGTTCAAACAAAGCAATCATAACACAGTAAATAAGGAAACTCAATCCATTACTGTTCACATTAATGACTTTGCACAATGGAACTCTTGTGAAAATAAATTAAATCGGCTGTAAAAACTAGTAAAATGCAGTTAACTTGAGAAGTTTGCCACTGGCTTCTTTTATACAAAGATGCAGATACAGGAGACAGAATTATTACCTCAAAAGCCTTTTACCATCTTTCACCAGAATCACACTCTTAATCTTATACTCATGTTTAATCATCTAATGTATATAAATACATCTATATACAATATGATTTTATTAAAATATAAAAAAACAAACGTGTATGTGTGTGTCTACTCCAGTTGGCAGAGGGACACTGAAGTGTCTGTTGAAGTTTGATCAAAATGCTCTTATTGAAAACCAGGAATGTTTAGAATAATGATGAAGTTTGATTTAAATGCTTTTATTAAAACTCTGAAATGGTTAGAATTGAGAATAAGTGAATAAGTCAGTGTAACAGGTGAAGAATTTGCCTGAGTCCGAGGTTAATCTGTTTTATTTTAAACTAAAGATTTGCAATGAACAACCATTGACTCTGAGTGCTTCTTCAACATCATTGCTGCCAAAACAACTTCACCCACGTAAAAGGGACGAGGAGGAAAAGCGACAAAAATATTTCCTCAACATGTCATACACTCCAAACCCAGGACAGACGGGTGTGTGTGTGTGTGTGTGGGTGTGGTGGAGGTGTGTGTGTGTGTGTGTGTCAGAGTCAGAGATGCTGGAGAAGGACAGAGTGCCAGCTGGACGGTCCACACACACTCCTACCCTGAACACACACACTCCTGTACCAGCATCATCATCACACACTCCTGCTCTGTGGTAGGGGGAGGGGGGGGCAGGTAGGGGTGTGTGGTTATAATTGTGACAGACAGTGTATCTGTGTTTATCGCACCTCAGACTACAGGAGTTTTTATTCCATCCAAACACAGTCATCAGCCTCTCCTTTCCTGCCGATTCCTTTATATATCACTGCTATAGAAACCTCTCCCCACTCAGATACACTGCACTCAGTGTGTGTGTGCGTGTGTGTATGTGTGTGTGTGTGTGTGTGTTTGTGTATGTCTCAACTCCACAGTTGACACTGTGCAGCGCCCCCCCACACATTAAACCCAGAGGGGTGTGTGTTAAGTGAAGTGTGTGTGTGCGTGTGTGTGAGTGAGTGCATGAGAGTGTGCACATGTGTGGGGTGGAGGTGTGTGTGTGTGTGTATGTCTCTACTCCAGTTGGCAGAGGGACATTGAGGAGCCCCGCCACACTCTAAACCCAGCACAGAGGGGTGTGTGTTGAGTGAAGTGTATGTGGAATGTGTGCAGGAGGGTCAGTGTGTCAGAGCCAGAGATGTTGTAGAAGGACAGAGTGCCAGCCGGACGGTCCACACATACTCCTACCCTGTACACACACACTCCTGCACCAGCACCATCATCACACACTCCTGCTCTGTGGTAGGGGGAGGGGGGGGCAGGTAGGCGTGTGGGGTTATAATTGTGACAGACAGAGTAACTGTGTTTACGGCACATCAGACTCCAGGAGTTTTTATTCCATCCAAACCTACAGTCAGCAGCCTCTCCTTTCCTGCTGATTCCTTTATATGTCACTGCTATAGAAACCTCTCCCCCCTCAGACACACTGTACTCAGCCTCCCAGTAACAGCGCTCACACACACTCTCTCTGCACATAACCTGCTGCACAGACTCAAATCTCTCTGGATGATCAGGATATGGCTCCTCTCTCCCCCATGTGTGTGTCACCTTCCTGTTCCCCTCAGACAGAGACAGCTCTCTGTGTGCTGTGTTTGGATCCAGTGTGAGCCGACAGCCGTCTGCACACCAGAGATATTACTGAGATTAATTATCATTTTTAATATTCACCTCATTATGTGTGTGAGAGATGTTTTGGTAAAGTCTCTCTCAGACAGACAGACACACACACACACACACACACACACGCACACGCAAGCACGCGCACACATACACACTGCTGTAAGTACACACACACACACACACACATATACACATACACACACAAACACTCACAAACGCAGACACACACACAGACACACGCACACGCACACACACACACACACACACACACACACACACACACACACACACAAACATACATACACAGTACAGTGTGTATCTATAGAAAATGTTCTGCATGACTCACATTTCCGGGGTCCTGGTTTGATCCTGTTCGCTCCTCCATGTTCCACACTGTAAGAAACACAGAACAGCAGTGTGAGTGTGTGAGCGTGTGTGTACTTACAGCAGTGTGAGTGTGTGTGTGTATGTGTGAGTGTGTGTGTGTACTTACAGCAGTGTGAGTGTGTGAGCGTGTGTGTGTGTACTTACAGCAGTGTGAGTGTGTGTGTGTATGTGTGAGTGTGTGTGTGTACTTACAGCAGTGTGAGTGTGAGTGTGTGTGTGTATGTGTGCATGCGAGTGTGTGTACCTACAGCAGTGTGTATGAGTGTGTATGTGTGTGTGTGAGTGTGTGTACTTACAGCAATGTGTGTGTGTGTACTTACAGCAGTGTGTGTGTGGTGTGTGTGTGTGTGTGTGTGTGAGTGAGTGTGCGTGTGTGTGCGTATGTACTTACAGCAGTGTGAATGTGTGTGTGAGTGTGTGTGCGTGTGTGTACTTACAGCAGTGTGACTGTGAGTGTGTGTGTGCGTTTGTGCGTGAGTGTACTTACAGCAGTGTGAGTGTTTGTATGTGTATGTGTGTGTATGTGTGTGTGTACTTACAGCAGTGTGAGTCTGTGTGTATACTTACAGAAGTGTGTGTGTGTGAGTGTGTGTGTGTATACTTACAGCAGTGTGAGTGTGTGTGTGAGTGTGAGTGTGTGTACTTACAGCAGTGTGTGTGTGTGTGTGTGTGTACTTAGAGCAGTGTGTGTGTGTGTGTGTGTGTACTTACAGCAGTGTGTGTGTGTGTATACTTACAGAAGTGTGTGTGTGTGAGTGTGTGTGTGTATACTTACAGCAGTGTGAGTGTGTGTGTGAGTGTGAGTGTGTGTACTTACAGCAGTGTGTGTGTGTGTGTGTGTGTGTGTACTTAGAGCAGTGTGTGTGTGTACTTACAGCAGTGTGTGTGTGTGTGTGTGTGTGTGTGTACTTACAGCAGTGTGTGTGTGTGTGTGTGTGTGTGTACTTACAGCAGTGTGAGTGTGTCCAGTTGAGCAGCAGACAGCGCTCTCACTCCTGAGTCTCCTGGGTGATTGTATCTCAGGTCCAGCTCTCTCAGGTGTGAGGGGTTTGAACACAGAGCTGAAGCCAGAGAATCACAGCCTCTCTGTGTGACTCTACAGCCTGACAGCCTGCAGAGAAGAACACACACACCTTACAGCACATTCACATAAACTAACAGAGCTGTGTGTGTCACACACCATACAGCACGTTCATATAAACTAACAGAGCTGTGTGTGTCACACACCTTACAGCACATTCACATAAACTAACAGAGCTGTGTGCGTCACACACCTTACAGCACATATAAACTAACAGAGCTGTGTGTGTCACACACCTTACAGCACACTCATATAAACTAACAGAGCTGTGTGTGTCACACACCTTACAGCACATTCACATAAACTAACAGAGCTGTGTGTGTCACACACCTTACAGCACATTCACATAAACTAACAGAGCTGTGTGTGTCACACACCTTACAGCACATATAAACTAACAGAGCTGTGTGCATCACACACCTTACAGTAACGTCAGATTAATATAACCTGAACTAGTTTACAAAGCATGACATAAAAGATACATTTCTTTTACATGTTACACAGCTCTGGTTCAGTCGCTTGGGCACCCGGAAGTATCTTGGCGAACTTTGTTTACAAACATTCTGATTTCATCTGTAGTCTGTCATGATATGTATAAATAATACATCCTGATACATACATGTAATGTGGAAGCCACTAGGTGGCGCTGGGACAGGATTAAAAGTTATGGCAAAAACCTAGAGCAGGTCTGTCGTGTCTGCTCCATAAAAAACGTAATAAAACATGGTGTCAGAAGTAAAGAACTAAGACAAAAAACAGTATTGCAACCATGGAAGGACTTAAGCCACCTGCTGGACTTGATCTACTGCACGGGAACCTGTCAGAAAACTGGAGGAGGTTTCGACAAAGGTTTGAGCTGTATTTAGCAGCGACCAGAGGCGCTAGCAAGCCAGCTAAGGTACAGTCCTCACTATTTCTTCATGTTGCCGGAGAAGAGGCAGTTGCAGTGTACAATACCTTCACGTTCGAAGCAGACGACGATAAACAAAAATTGCCGGATATAATGGAAAAATCTGAAGAATACTGTAACCCAAAAAAGCACATTACGTATGAACGCTACAAGTTTTTCACGTGTGTGCAAAGGGACATGTCCATTAGCCAGTACATTACGGAGCTAAACTAAAGGCAAAGTCGGACAGTTGCGAGAATCCCTTATCAGAGATCGGGTTGTCTGTGGAATCACGTCTGATACAATGAGAGAGAGAATGCTAAGAGAAGTAGACATTACTCTCGAAAAGGCGACGCAGCTGTGCCTTGCTTCAGAAACGACAAAAGCACAAATTAAACAAATGCATGACGAGGATCACAGCCCACAAGCCTCTGCACGTGAAAGCAAGCATGTGGATGCAGTAAAACATAAGCAGACACGAAAAAAGGACCAACACAATAAAACGAAAGTGAGTGAGAAAGACAAAGCAAACACGTTTGATTGCAAACGATGTGGAATTGAGCATGCATCACGTAAATGCCCTGCTTATGGCAAACAATGTAAGAACTGCGAGAAAATGAACCACTTTGCCAACATGTGTAGATCGAGGAAAGTGCACGCGGTTGACGATGACGTCACAGATCAGCAAGCAAGTCTGTTCGAAGGTGTAGTGCACGCAAAGACACAGACAGATGAATGGACTGTCGAACTAAAGTTGGAGTACAAACATGTAAAATTCAAACTTGATACTGGTGCACAAGCCAATGTCATTCCTTACAGTTTACTACAAAGAATAGGCAAAAAGAACATACTCAGACCCACAGACATGAACCTTTCAACATACACTGGAGACAAAATACCTGTGAAAGGAAAGTGCAGCTGGACAGTGAAATACAAAAAGAAAGCATTTGTTCTGGAATTCATTGTCGTATAATCAGATGGCACTGAATAAAAGTGACAAAATGGATATCTTCCAAGAGTATGCTGATGTGTTTGAGGGCATAGGTTGCCTGGTGGGAGGACACACCATTCAAATTGATGCAAGCGTGACATCAAGAGTCCATCCACCTAGGAAAATTCCTGTCACTTTGAGAGAAAAACTTAGAACAGAACTGAACAGAATGGAAAAAATGAAAGTGATAACAAAGATCAAAGAGCCCATCCAGTGGGTCAACCCCATAGTAATTGTTGAAAAAACAAATGGGAAATTAAGAATCCGCTTAGATCCTCGTGATCTCAACACAGCAGTAATGAGGGAACACTACCAACGGTAGAGGAAATAACTTGCAGACTCTCAGAAGCAAAATACTTTACAGTGCTGGATGCAAGTTCAGGGTTTTGGCAACTGAAACTAGACGAAGCCAGCTCTCACCTTTGTACGTTCAACACTCCTTTTGGTCGTTATAGATTCCTCAGACTCGCATTTGGAATTAATTCTGCACCAGAAGTGTTCCACAGGACGGTGAGACAGCTGTTTGAAGGAATTGAAGGCGTTGAGATGTACATCGATGACATTTTGATTTGGGGTGAGACAAAAGACCTGCATGATAGCAGATTGAGGCAAGTGCTGGAGAGAGCAAGAGCCAAGAATTTCAAGCTAAATAAAGAAAAATGCAAAGTAGGCCTAGAAGAAATCAAATACCTGGGTCACATCTTCTCAAAAGACGGTTTGACCTATTCACCTTTAACCAGCAGGAATATCTACTCTTGGTGGATTACTATTCCAAATTCATCGAGGTTGAGTGGCTGAAGTCAGACACGAGAAGTGCAAGTCATCACTCATCTAAAGTCACAATTCGCCAGACATGGAATTCCTGAGACATTAATTTCAAATAATGGACCACAGTTCAGCTCACGTGAATTCCAAGCCTTTGCCAAAGAGTGGGAGTTCATTCACAGAACATCAAGCCACCATCACGCACAGTCAAATGGAATGGCTGAAAGAGGAGTACAGACTGTCAAACTCATGCTGAAAAAGGCTAAAGCTGATGGAATAGATCCTTATCTGTCTTTGCTGAATCTGAGGAGCACACCTTTGGAGGATATTGGAGTGTCACCAGCCCAGTTGTTAATGGGTCGGCATGTGAGAACAAGACTTCCGATGACAACACAGATGTTGACACCTCAAATGGTAACCAATACAGTTCAGAAATAGTTAGAGACAAGGCAAAATAAACAGAAGGAATACTTTGATCAAGGATCCAAAGCACTTCAGAAACTTGGCAAAAATGTCAGAATATGGCAAGATGGAGTATGGAATCCAGCCCAGGTAACTAAACTTTCTGACCAGCCAAGATCTTACGTTGTCCAGACACCTGATGGACAGGTGTATAGAAGAAACAGGAAGTTTCTGATGCAATCAAAGGAACAAAGTAACACACCAAAAGAAATGGAAAACCAATATGTGACTCAACAGAATGTTTGTGACAGCACAGAGGACAAACATGAAATGGACACTCAAAACAAAACAACAACCAGAGATGTCAGCCCAAAAGAGCTTCCAGGTCTCCCTGGTAAAACAAAAAAAAAAAGTGGAAGAATCATCTCAAAGCCAAGACGACTTGTTGAGGAGTAATAGATCTATGAACTTTTTTCAAGTTTGAACGTTTTTTTTCTTAGTTCATAGTTGGACAATTAAGTAGCAATACAGAAAAAAAAAAAGAGAGATGGAAAGAAATGCTGAAATAAGTGTGAAATAAGTAATGATGCCTTAATGTGTTTTGAAACCAGAGAAATGTTATGGCAGGGTAAACAGTGAGTTTTTCTTTTGTCATACTGGGCTTTACAGTAACTTAAGTTCAGCATTTGCGTCATGGTTTTTTTTATGTTGAAAAAAAAAAAGGGAGATGTCATGATATGTATAAATAATACATCCTGATACATACATGTAATGTGGAAGCCACTAGGTGGCGCTGGGGCAGGATTAAAAGTTATGGCAAAAACCTAGAGCAGGTCTGTCGTGTATGGAAAGCCATTGGGGCCAAAACCGTCTGAGAAAATATGCCCTAACAAGGCAAAATAGACCACGTAAAAAATGAACGCGTTCAAAATACCCGCGTTAACACGGAAGTAATGGCCGCGTTCAGACGGCCAAAATGAACGCCTACTTACACAGCCAATAATACTGCAGCATTTGGGCATATATTTGCATATTACGTGTATAATTACATACATAATTTGCATATTACGTATGTAATTACGTACATCTACGTGTGCTTCAGAGAGCGTGAACACGTTGCGTTATATTCATGAGATGGTGATGTATCGCCTACGTACCGTCCACATCTGCTGAGATAGAGGCTTACCTCACTTCAATCCCTGGTACATCATTGGTTTGTAATAGTTTATTGCACAGCTTAAGTCTTCGCGGTTCAAGAATCGAAGGCTAACAGAAGAAGCTAAGCTCTCCAAATAAGCATGGCACGATTTGTTGTTAATTGCCAGAGGACTTTTTCGGAATGCACAAGACTAGCTTTGTCGGACAATGTGGAGACAGACTCTGGGCCGATTATTACAAGGTGAGCAAACGTTTGAATTTGGCGTGCTAGTCTTCATTGATGTAGTAATGCTACATTAGTATATGGAGAAGCTTTGTCGATAGCGCTGCTAATATGAACAGGGGTGAAATATCGATAGCATTTTTTCCGGTGTGCCTTGTGAATGGTTAGCCACGTTGGCAGTAAAAGCATGTACTTACAAACGGGACGCTCCTTCCCAGCAGCTACTGCTAGACCCGAGCTAGTACTCAAGTAGGATTGTGTGTGCGATATCAAGGTCTGGTTTCATTTACATTTACAGGATGGAGACGATGCAGAGAAGTATTAGTTGGGCAAGAGGGCGATTGATTGAGCCTGACTTGGCAGATGAAATGCAGGATATCATTTCCGAGTTTCTTCAAGAGTTGAGAACACTCACTCAGCAGCAAGGTAAAGCTACAGCCCCCAACTCCTTTTTATTGTCAGATCTACAGATATTGTCTACTGAAAGCATTGTAGCTTAATCACTTAACTATTTTGACATTGGTTTATTTTATGAATTTAAACTACGAATGTAGTTTGGAAAGCTTGTAATATTTTAAATGGTTGTTTTAATGTTTTCAGTTGGCCAAGGCTACCGGGATCCTCAAGTTGTTGGTCGAACCACCATAGGCTGAGGACGGCAAGGCATATGTCCCCCTACCAAATTTTCATTCGAGGTTGCCTTGCCCAACAAGCCCGAAATCAGACTGCCATCCAGGGAGTGTTTGGAGCTGATGAACAACCAGTTGCAGGGGATGACATCCCAGCTGCAGAGGATGAAGTGGCACCACCTAATTTGGACTATGCAGAAGCAGTCCAGGTTCCCAACAACCAGTTGAATCTTGAGGAAGGACACATGCACGAGCTGATGGAACAGGTCAATCCTTTGGACGGAGCACGGGACAGTTTGGGAATTGATGTTCTGGAAGAAGTTTTAACTTTCATTAGGGGCATTCCTGAATCTGCATGAGTGCAGTTAGCAAGCCTAGTTAATGGCCTCTCTCCTTACACCTTTATTCAACATTTGTATTAAAATATTGTGTAATTCAGCTGAAGTTTCTTGTTATTTGAATAGTCGTGTTGTCCTGACTTCTAACTTGATTGTTAGTGTTGAACCTTGAAGTCAAGGCTGTCACCTTTGAGATACTATACACTACACACCAGTCAGATCTTGGTCTTTGTATGTAGCATAATAAGCAGTAAAGCCATATAAGTCAGTGCATGTGTTTGGCTGAAAACAAGGTACAGGGTTCCCGCGGATCCTTAAAAGGCATTGAATTAATCTAAAGGCTTTAATTGGTATTAAAATGTCTTATAATCTTTCAAGTCTTAAAAATGTTAAAGACATGGGAAGTAGGATTTTGTGAATAGTTTTTTCTGACATTGCAAATTAAAATGTCATTGGTAACATCTATTTTTTAAATTTACCGTATGCCTCTCGCATTAACGTCACGCAGATCAGTGGTATTGTGTTATATGATGGAGGAAGTTATAGGCCTATGATAGTGGTATTGTGTTATATGATGGAGGAAGTTATCTCATATGGTGGTATTTGTTATGATGGTAGTTGTTTCACCTTAGTGTGAAGTTTTGTTGACTTAATTTTTTTATTAAAGATTACAATAGCCTATATGCATGCACAGACACATTTTTCATTTGTATATATATATACACACATTTTATTGTAATTGTAAAATACTATATTTGGGACCAGGGGTGGGATATAGGGGGGGAAAAAAAATACATTAAAGGTTTAATAAATACATTTAAAAAAAAAAAAACATTTCTCATTTGTAATTATTTGTAATAGGCTCATTTGTAATTAAAACTAGATCAACCAAAATTGGCTAGCTGGCTTAATTAACACAATAGGTCGACCTTTACAACTAAAGAAATACAAATAAATATTCTGCAGTAGGCTGGTAGCTCTACAACTTCTAATATCTAAGACGGTCAATTTTCCCGCGTTAACGCGGGTATTTTGAACGCGTTCATTTTTTACGTGGTCTATTTTGCCTTGTTAGGGCGTATTTTCTCAGACGGTTTTGGCCCCAATGGCTTTCCATAGTCGTGTCTGCTCCATAAAAAACGTAATAAAACATAGTCCATCAATTTGACGTCACAATAGCCTATGATGCAACAAAACCTGTGATGTCACAATAGCCTCTGCCCTCTAGCACAGCTCAAATACACTCAGTGGTCACCTGTACACCAGCTTGGAAATATTTAAACACCATTGTATTTGCTGTACCAGCAATACTCCACCGATTTGCCACAATCACACTTCGCATTTTCTTGACAAAATGCACATCTCTAGTTTAATTTAACATCCACCATAGCCTACCATACATGCATCACGCCTACAAATATTCAATATCATTTTCACTTCTCCCGATATAGACAAGTGCAAGCTGAGAAAGACGCTCCTCGGTAATTGTCGAGCGCAGGTATGATGTCAATAGCTTTAGCCTGCTGAAAGAGCGCTCTGCTAGCGCACTGCTCACTGGAATTGTGAAATAAATGCGAAAAAATGTTGCAAGGTTTGGGAATGCTCTATTCATGTCATTAGCAACAAGGAAGGCTAAAACCTGACCAGTCGCCAACTCATCATTTTGCTTCTCAAATAAATTTTTATATGTCCCGATAAGAACAGTATTCATCATACACATCTGATGCAGGTCATTTAGCTATGTCAGTTGGCTATGTGTAATTACAGTTTTACAAACAGTTCGCTACACTCACAATTCTAAATTCCGTAAATGTATCGGAAGGTGTCAGCTCTTGTCAGATTCTAATACCCAACTCGGCAATAAGAACTTCCCTTTATTTTAGTAGTAATCTTCGCAAGTCCAAACAGTCAGCCTAAAACTGAAATCGTCTTATTGTGGTAACTAACTATAGCTTGTGTACTTGTATCCAATAACGAGTGTTGGTATGAAATAAGTAGTAACGGTGGCCGACCTGGGGAAAAAATCAAGCACTGGGAACGGTAGATCTGTGAAATGATACGTCAGAGAGGAAATACGTTGCTTTCAAACGGGTTTGCATTCAGTTCCTACATGTGTTACTGCCGAGAAAACCATTGTTGAAACTAATTAAATTTAATCGGTTTAATATTATTTCTATCAAATGGAGTACTTTCAGTTCAAGATGGTTAGATATTTCTGTGGGTTAGATTTCCATAACTTACAGTAAGTTCAACGGTATTATGAAGTAAAGGGCTTGACATGCAGCTGTTTTTGCCTGTGAATGTTTTACTTTATAAACATTTAGCAATATGCCTTCTGCCCCAAAAAAGAACTGTATTGAATCAGAATAGAGGCAAACTCCATGCACTTTGTTTTACATTGTTTAATCTCAGTTGTCTAAAATTATGTGAAACTGACACTGCTTAAAAATGCAGGTACACAGTATAAGAGTATACGGTTGATTCCTGTTTAAAAAAATGAATACTAATTGTTCTTCAGTGACAGATATCATAATGTATGGTAAATAATTTTCTTACAAAATATGGCGTATCGCAGAATCACCCGGATCATGATTGTATCGTTTTGTTACTCTGTGATTCCCAACCCTGCACCCCCCCCCCCCCCACTCACACACATACCCCCTACACACACACACACACACACACACACATACCACCTATACACACACACACACACACACCCTATGCACACTCACACACACACACACACACAAACCCACCTACACACATATACACACACACGCACACACTAAAATACACAAACCCTCACACATACCCCCTGACAATGTCATTTAGATACGGGTTAGGAGCTTCAGTTAATGTTCACATCAACCATCAGAATGGGGAAGAATTTTGATATAAGTGACTTTGACTGTTGGTGGCAGTCTTGAGTATCTCAGAAACTGCTGATCTTCGGGGATTTTCACACACACTAGTCTCTAGAGTTTGCAAAGAATGGTACACAAAAAAAAAGATAATCCAGTGAGCAGCAGTTCTGCAGACAGAAACTTGTTACTGTAACACTAAGTGGATAGGCTACAGCAATAGCCTAAAAAAGTCTAAAAAATACCTAATAAAGTGCTCGGTGAGTGTACATTCACGTACACATACCACCTACACACATACAGTCAGGTCCAGAATTACTGGCACCCTTGATGAAAATTAGCAAAAAAGACTGTAGAAAACAAATAATACCATTACTCAGATATATTGTAATTTCCAACATGTGGAAAATATTTTACTTTATTAATGCTGCAGTGGAATCGACCAAAATGACACATTTTTTAAATTATAAATTTCTTTCCAAAATAAAAAAAAGGTTTCACAATCACTGGCACCCCTGTTTTTAGTACTTGGTGCAGCCTCCCCTAGTAAGGATAATGGCACTGAGGCTATTTCTATCATGTTTATTAAGGTTGGAGAACACATTTGGGCAGCCTGGAGCATAGCGGTTAAGGTAAATGACTGGGACACGCAAGGTCGGTGGTTCTAATCCCAGTGTAGCCACAAAAAGATCCACACAGCCGTTGGGCCCTTAAGCAAGGCCCTTAACCCTGCATTGATCAGGGGAGGATTGACTCCTGCTTAGTCTAATCAACTATTTGTCACTCTGGATAAATGTCATTTGGAGGGATCTTGGACCATTCCTCCATGCAGAAGGATTGCGCTTATGGACTGCCCTCAATTCAGACCACATGTTTTCCATAGGGTCTAAGTCTGGAGACTGAGATGGCCATTGCAAAACATTCATTTTCTTTTCACAGAACCATTTCTGTTGATTTTGAAGTATGTTTGGGGTCATTGTCTTGTTGGAAGGTCCACCTAAAGCCAAATCTCAGGTTCCTGGCAGAGGCAACCAGGTTTTTGGCTAAAATGTCCTGGTACTTGGTGGAATTCATTATGCCATTGATCTTAACAAGAGCACCTGGATCACTGGCAGCAAACCAAATGGTAAATGGTAAATGGTTGGAATTTATATAGCACCTTATTCAAAGCGCTGTACAATTGATGCTTCTCATTCACCCATTCATACAAACACTCACACACCGACGGCGATTGGCTGCCATGCAAGGCGCCGACCAGCTCGTCAGGAGCATTTGGGGGGTAGGTGTCTTGCTCAGGGACACTTCGACAAAGCTCGGTTGGGGGATTGAACCGGCAACCCTCTGACTGCCATACGACTGCTCTTACTGCCTGAGCCATGTCGCCAATGTCATACCGAAGCATAGGCAAATTCACCTGCAAGGTAAACTTTTCATTTCTTTGGAAAAACGGCATGAATAAACTGGACTTGAAGCCTTGCAGGAGAGCGGTAATTCCAATGGAGGCAAGAAGGATGAAACCGATGTAAGATTAGATGCCATGCATTTCTAAAAATGGTGGTTGCTCTATATTTTGTTGAAATATGAAAAATTCTACAGTTCCTCGAGCATCTGTTAACACGTTATATCTTAACACTGTTAAGATATTTAACAAAACCCTCCCAATGAGCTTACAAGATTTCAATTTTTTCCAATTGACTTATGGTTATCTGCTTACAAAAGCACATACAGTTAGGTCCGGAAATATTTGGACAGTCACACAATTTTCATAATTTTGGCCCTGTAATCTACCACAATGGATTTGAAATGAAATAATCGAGATGCAATTGAAGTAGACTTTCAGTTTTAATTTGAGGGTATTTACATCAAAATTGGAGGAAGGGTTTAGGAATTGCAGCAATTTTCATACATAGTCCCCTCATTTCAAGGGACCTAAAGTAATTGGACAATTGACTCAAAAGCTGTTTCATGAGCAGGTGTGGGCTATTCCCTTGTTATTTCATCATCAATTAAGCAGGTAAAAGGTCTGGAGTTGATTTCAGGTGTGGCATTTTCATTTGGAAGCTGTTGCTGTGAATCCACAACATGCGGTCAAAGGAGCTCTCAATGCAAGTGAAACAGGCCATCCTTAGGCTGCGAAAAAGGAAAAAATTCATCAGCGAGATAGCAGAAACATTAGGAGTGGCCAAATCAACAGTTTGGTACATTCTGAGAAAAAAGGAACGCACTGAACTCGGCAACACAAAAAGGCCCGGACGTCCACGGAAGACAACAGCGGTTGATGATCGCAGGATCCTTTCCATGGTAAAGAAGAACCCTTTCACAACATCTAGTGAAGACTCTCCAGGAAGTAGGCGTATCATTATCCAAGTCTACCATAAAGAGAAGACTTCAGGAGAGCAAATACAGAGGGTTCACCACAAGGTGCAAACCATTCATAAGCCACAAGAATAGAAAGGCCAGATTAGAGTTTGCCAGAACACATCTAAAAAAGCCAGCCCAGTTCTGGAACAGCATTCTTTGGACAGATGAAACTAAGATCAACCTGTACCAGAATGATGGGAAGAGAAAAGTATGGAGAAGGCTTGGAACGGCTCATGATCCGAAGCACACCACATCATCTGTAAAACATGGTGGAGGCAGTGTGATGGCATGGGCATGCATGGCTTCCAATGGCACTGGGTCACTAGTGTTTATTGATGATATGACAGAAGACGGAAGCAGCCGCATGAATTCTGAAGTCTATAGGAACAGTCTGTCTGCTCAAATTCAGCAAAGTTGATTAGACGGCACTTCGCAGTACAGATGGACAATGACCCAAAACATACTGCGAAAGCAACCCAGGAGTTTTTCAAGGTAAAGAAGTGGAATATTGTACAATGGCCGAGTCAATCACCTGATCTCAATCCGATTGAGCATGCATTCCACTTGCTTAAGACAAAACTTAAGGCAGAAAGACCTGCAAACAAACAACAACTGAAGACAGCTGCAGTCAAGGCCTGGCAAAGCATCACAAAGGAGGAAACCCAACGTTTGGTGATGTCCTTGGGTTCCAGACTTCAGGCAGCCATCGCCTGCAAAGGATTCTCAACAAAGTATTAAGAATTAACATTTTATTTATGATTATATTCATTTGTCCAATTACTTTAGGTCCCTTGAAATGAAGGGACTATGTATGAAAATTGTTGCAATTCCTAAACCCTTCCTTCAATTTTGATGTAAATACCCTCAAATTAAAGCTGAAAGTCTGCACTTCAATTGCATCTCAATTATTTAATTTCAAATCCATTGTGGTAGCGTACAGGGCCAAAATTATGAAAATTGTGTCACTGTCCAAATATTTCCGGACCTAACTGTACATCATATAATGAAATATTAAGTGTGTATAGACAAGTTTATACAGTTCAAAGCATTGTTAATCATGAAAACACTGGTTTATTAAGAAGGTGGTTTTAATGTTGTGGCTGATCAGTGTGTAACATGCAGTGCAATAGTTTTGGAGTGGGAATCCGAATGCTTTTCATAAACCTGTACAACTCGTGACAGCTTTTACTCAATTTACTTGATGGCTCAAGAGTAGGCTCAAGCGTTTTATAAGCTGATATATCAGCATGGGGTTTAGGATTGGAAGTTTTACAAAAGAGTAAAACCACACTCCCAAAGCAGTCCATGGTCCCCTCATAACAGTTTCTTAAAATCCTGGGGGAAACACTGAATCCCATTCACAAAAGCCAAGATAAATTTCAGTGCAATGGCCAATCCCCGATGGATCAATGTGGGGTTGAGGGCCTTGCTCAAGGGCTCAGCAGCAGCACTGATCTTACTGCAAACACATTAGACATGAGCCTATAAGCTGCCTCCTAAACTCGGGCGAAATCATCCCCAATATGGAACATTACAGTGGATACTTCCAGGAATTCATGCAACATACGGGTCAGAGTGTAGGTTTAAAAGTACACATTAATTAAACAATGATATACGCAGTTCTGAATGATGCATATATAAGGCTACTATTAGGTTGAAAGTTGCTGTACAAAACTGCAGAAAAAAAAAAAAAATCAGCAAAAGCACAAAAACAGGGAAACCACAGATATGCCAAAAATCAGGGAGTGTCTCCAAATCGGTGCAAGTAGGCAAGTGCGCTGATTTGGACAGAGCCGTGGAATGTCCACATGTCAGCCCGACTTGCTCATCCTGCCAGCTGAGTGAATGGCTCTCGATTGTTCCGACTGCGGAGCTTCTCTACTCTAGCTCCCCAGTGGTGAAACGACCTCCCCATTGCTATAACTGCTCACTCACTGCCCATTTTCTACCACATTCTGAAGACTCACCACTTCACACTGTACCTGTAAGGGAGCAGGGGCGGGAGACCAAGAGCGACCGGGAAGGGATCACAAAGTTACCAACGATAAATTGGATAACCACTAAAATAGGCGAGGAAAGAACGGAAAAAGGGAACCAAACTCCCCGGCGATCTGCCAACAGAAAAACTGACCAGAGCTACAGGAGAAACAAGTCAGGAGAAACAAAACAAGATATTTTACCGGCAGTGTCGAACTGACCAGAGCTACAGGAGAAACAAGTCAGGAGAAACAAAACAAGATATTTTACCGGCAGTGCCGAACTCTGCCACTCACTCTTGAAAACAGAAGCGGAATCCAGAACAAAAAATAGGGAAGGTTTTCAGGAACTAACCAACCCAAAGAAAAACAAACTAGGTCCCTAAACTTCTCTATTTCTAATTTCTCATTTCTAACTGAATGCTTCTCAAAATTAAAAGCAATTCAGTCTTCAAAACTCTCTATCTGACTGACTGTCTACCTTAATACCTTACCAGCTCTGGGTACGTGTCAAACTGAAACACCAAAGCTCAGAGCAGTGCCAGGAAGAGACTTAAATAGCTCTCCAAGCAGCTGACTGCAATCGACCATGATTACACCCGCATTCCACATGCGGGAGGCAATTTCTCCTGCTGAGCTAAGCCGGCAAGCCCTCTAGAGGTCTAGAGCAGTAAATACAGGAATTTCCAAGAGTAGACAGAGAGAAACCATGACAGTACCTTGACTCCTCTGCGGGAGTCCGCAAATCTATTGTCACTTATCCTCACCAGTCTCAAGACTTTAGCCTCATGTCGTGTTATCTACGTTAATCTAGGACTTTCACATGTCTATTTCTCTCAGTACTGTAGTTTCTGACCATATTACTTACAGACCTGTTCTATCTACCTTACGTACTAGGCTTATGTTCATGGCTTTATAACCGATCCTATGGAAATGGTACCTTATTGGACCTGTTCTGTTTTTGTTCTATGACCTTGATTGGCACTTTTTTTGTACGTCGCTTTGGATAAAAGTGTCTGCTGTATAAAATGTAATGTGATGTTTGCACAAAAGTCACGGAATATGTCAGTTCCGTGACAAACACACAGCCATAATTATTCATATAGAATATAATGATTTTACTATATTATGTAATACTATAGCCTACTATATACTGTAATATAGAATTCTTATTCTTCTTGTGTAATTTATAGTTGGAAAAGAAAATGTAAAGGACGTGTGTGCATCTACATAATCCCCATCATAGAACAAATGTGATCATTACATTGCCCATCTCATAAGTCTCCTCCTCCTCTGCCTGTAGTTTTGACTTATATTGATGCCAATTGCACATGACACCAGTTGGTCACTACAACTATTTTTTTAAAAGCTCAAATGCTACTATTTAAATTGCCCCCATTTATTTTTAAAACACCCATGGATTTCACTTTTTATAAAAAAATTTTTTTACATTTACAACCCCGATTGAAGGGTTTGTGTTTGTACTCACCCCAGTCTCTGCAGTTTACAGTGTGGGTCCTCCAATCCAGCAGAGAGAGCTCTCACTCCTGAATCCTGCAGCTCATTGTCTCTCAGCTCCAGATCACTCAGCTCTGAGTGAGGAGAACGCAGGACTGAGGCCAGAACATCACAGCAGCCCTCTGTGAGATTACACCAACCCAGCCTGTGGAGAAACCAAACACACATGGACACACACACACACACACATTTAAATTCACTGGTGATTGTAATAATGTTCACCTTGGCAGTTGATGCATATGTAATTTCCCATTTGCCTATGCATCCCTGGGCGGTACATACAAAAACAGGGATGTTGTGTAAATTATATTCATAATTTCTAAATAGGTTGGGAGCCTATTGCAAGGATTCAATTACCAAACCTTTCCCATATGATGATCATATATGAGACTATATATGAGAATCTGATTTCGAACATGAATTTAATCTGCAAACACAAGAAACAGTGTTTATATGATCACAGTTTGCGTTCCAGCCGTGCCAATATCTACGATGTTCACACATCTTTTAATATTACTCTGCGTTTAGATCACCGCTATCTACTTTGTAACCGAAATTAACTTAACGTTGTCATCTCACAAGGTCGTTATGAGTCATCTCAATAACTGCACGTTATCTGGCTGTGTCCAGATAAACGTCTGCAGCAAAGACAAATTACTTTTGTGTCAGTGTTTTCAGATGTAACGTAAAGTAGCAAGCTAGCTAACGTTAGTGCAGTGGGGATACATTATTGCAATAGCGTTGCATAGCTAACGTTAGTGGAGTGCGGATACATTATTGCTAGTAGCTAACGTTAGCAATACTGAACGACTGTTCAGGGAGAGTTAATTCAACATAAAATAAAGTTCCGTTAAAAAAACATTCAAAAAAAGTTTGTCTTGTTTTTGTGAAATGTTGAAAGATAAATGTGGTAAAATTGTAAGTGTTATGGAACTCAAACCTGTGGTATATCGTGGATATTGACACAGCTGGGGGTGTAAATAGTCTAATCAAGTCATTGAAATATGATGACATATTAGTATTCTGGCCATTAATTTTTACATTTTCACTTAGCTGATTGAAAAACCGCAATCAATTCAAAATTGCGTTCTTCCTCATTTATCTGTGGCCTAGGACAGTAACCATGACGACATTGTTTAAAATGTGGCGGTAGTGGTTACCGCGGCTATGATAGCTGGCTCTGAGCAGTTTACTGTAAGCTTTGTTCATTCTATAAAAATACAATTTCAGGCAGCTTTTAGCCATCATTCCTCAAAAACGTTCCCCTCCACTGTTGTTGGCTTTGACCCAATTGTGAAAGCTAGCCAACCTAACCAAACTAACTTAATGGTGAATTGCTTCATGACGAATAGCACTGTCACAGACAATTAATATACTCACCGGTAAATAAAATAAAATACCAGTCAACAAAAGAATGTTTTAACTTCCTAACCATTAATAATATTATTGCTCAGACCTGCAGCTATACTACACCTGCTAACAGTTGAAGCAGAGCCAGAGGCGTTTAGCCATGTTGAATTTCATTTGCCAGGTTTCCACCCACTTCTGGATTCTGTTTAAAGCCTCCTGAATTATTTTGGTAGATTCCAAACTGTTTGCAAAACCTCCCAGTTTGTTATCATCTGCAAATATAACCCACTCTGAAATGCCTCCTGTAATGCCTGCATCTTCATTTAGACAATGAGTCTTATACAGGTGGCCTGTAGCGTAGTGGTTAAGGTAAATGACTGGGACAGGTCAGTGGTTCTAATCCCGGTGTAGCCACAATAAGATCCGCACAGCCGTTGGGCCCTTGAGCAAGGCCCTCAACCCTGCATTGCTCCAGGGGAGGATTGTCTCCTGCTTAGTCTAATCAACTGTATGTCGCTCTGGATAAGAGTGTCTGCCAAATGCCAATAATGTAATGTAATATGGTACCGTTTTAGACGTGTAATCTTTTATAAAATGCATAGTACTAAATGTTTCATTTCCAGAGCACTACATACGTGTTGACATCTCACATACAATATTGATAGTTATTTAGTGGTAATAAAAGCTAAATTTGTTATCCCATTTGACATTTATGACTTTAAAATATATAATACATTTTCTGAAAATCAAATTTTAGAAATGATTATCATTCTAATGAAGGTAAAAATCGCTTTAATTTCAAATTTCAATTACATTTTTTGTTACATATTTATTTTATTCTAAACTGTAAGACCTTATTTGATACTGGCCCATAAGCCTATTCAACCTTCCCCAATTTTATGTTCGGAATGTGATTTTCTGACTTCAATAGCTCTTCAACAAAACAGAACAACATTAAATTGACCGTCTCGTAGCTCAGAGAACACAGCACAACGCTGTTTGATTTCTCATCGCACCTTTAATATTACGAAATATAAATTCGATATTACAGTTAGATAACACATCGCAGGATAAGTGTTATGACGAGGGACCTTCCAACATAAAGGCATCCATTAAGCCCATTATTTATTTATTTGGTAATATTTATATGTTTGGAAAACTATATGTTGCTGAAATGTTTATTTGGTTCATGACTATAAGTTAAAAGGAGAGGAACATGTAATTAATCCGTACATTACCACTGTCGGTTTGAGTGGGACAACCTGAATTCCTTTGTTGGGCAGCTATAATGTCAATTGAGATCCATTAAAAGTCACGTGTGCGTCACTCGCAAATAAGCAGTGTTATCTCCTCTGCATCTTTATTAACGTAGTAAACACCTAGCCGCCTCACTAAACTTGTCATACAAACATGAGTTGCTGAATTCACGGTTAGGAAATTAATTATTGGAAAGTTTCTTCTGCACTCTCATAATAACGCCGGCTCCATTTCTCTCACCCTTTCTTCTCCCCCAGAATTATGGGAACTGTAATTTAATTCTATGATTTAAGGAAATTAATAACAACACAATGAATGATTTACACACATCACTATTGTAGGCTGTGGTATCTGGAAACATATGTGCGCCAAAATTAAAATGCAAATCAGGAATTACATTTCATGTACTTAAACACCATGTCATAATTCAAATGAAAATGCAAAAGGAATTTTCATTCACGGATATGCTTCCATAGTGTGACACATATGTTCACTAAGGAAGCGATTGAACACACTGACTAATCAGAAACACATGTATAGTCCTTTGTTCCAAATGTTATGGTGCCCTGAAATCAGGGACTATGCATAAAACGGCTTCTAATTCATACGGATCACCTGATATGGATGCAAATACGGTCAATCTAAAGATGACAGTTAGCACTTGAAATCTTTCATTTCACATGCGCTGGAGTACCGAGACAAAACTAGATCAGGGCGGCACGGTAGTGTGTTCTATTCGTATGTGGTACCTCTCCTTAAGCACTGTGCCACAGGCGAAAAGGGAAAAAATGATTTCCCTTTGTATGATGACACTTTTTCAACATATACAAATTATCTCATGAAGAATTTAAAAGGCACAAATTCACACTTATTTGTCTCAGTGGACTAAGTAAATTCAGTGAAACTTTAGATTTAACTGTGATGAATATCTCAATAGCTCAGGAATTACATAAGGTTTTTCTAATTTTAGCTTTATTGGATGTTTATTGAAAATAAAAAACCTGATGCTGTGCAAAAGTTTTAGGCAGGTGTGAAAAAATGCAGTAAAGAAAGAATGGCTTCAAAAATAGAAATGTTCATTGTGGTAACTTCATACTTTAAATAAGACGACTTGACAACTTACGGTACGGTTAAATGTCCATACAGTCAGAATGCTGAGAGAAAGAGCTTTTTATCATTTCACTGCATAGAGCCATAATCACTCATTCTATTTAGTTATGGTTACACAGTACACTGCACTACTCACCCCAGTCTCTCTAGTTTACAGTTTGGACTCATCAGTCCAACACAGAGCAGCTTCACTCCTGCATCTCCCAGGTTATTGTAGCTGAGGTCCAGATCCCTCAGGGGTGAGTTTGATGACTGGAGAGCTGAGGCCACAATATTACAGGACTCCTCTGTTAAGGCACAGCTGTTCAGTCTGTAAAGAAGAATGAGTATATTATAGTATTAAAAGCTGAGGTAAGATGTAAAAGATAACATATTTAAGAGTGGGCAGTGAGTTAGTTTGCAATGTTGTGGGATGTTTGGCTCAGCTAAAGGTAAGATGTAAAATATAACACACATCTTTCACTGGACAGGGAGTTTGCTTTTTTCCTTTTGGTTTTCTGTGACAAACTTCCCACAGCATTGCAAGCTAACACAGCTAAAGGCAGACTGACATACACACAACATGCTCACATCCTGTGGGCTCCAGAATTATTGGCACCCTACAAAAATATGCACAACAATACTGTAGACTGTGTCCTTAAAAGGTATCTGTATCATAATAATAAAATATATCAGATACATTCATCTACCTCCCGAAACTATAACTGTTTGATGTTGCAAATAGTTTATTTCAGTAATCCTATAGCTTCACCCATGGCTTGGACTGATTTTTTGGCCTTGAGCTTAAGAGGTAGTTAAGCCAAAGCCGTACACATCGGCATAGCCATCACCATTACAAACAGTAATTTCCCCAGGTTTCATTTTTAGTTTTTGTAAGTCTAAATAGCTGTTGGTACACACAGCCCACATAATGTTCAAATGGCCTCGAGCTGACTGGATGAAGGGCTTCTTCCGGTAGCCGAATGTCTTTCCCATAGTCACCATGTCAGCCGGAGTCCATCTTACGAACAGTGTGTTGGTGTATGGTAATTCTGGGGGTTTGCTGTTGCCCCCTCCTGGTCTTATCCATGCTTGTATGGATGGTTGGGAGGGCTTTCAGAACAGAGACATACCGCCAAACATAACGGTATTGTGTCTAAGATTTATAAAAAAGATTCTAACTTTGACACCAGTGGTCCTGACTGAACTAGTATTTTATCTACCTGGTCACTGTAATCACATCAAATGGATTGTTGTGGTGTAAATGCTTTGTAATGTATTTTAATGTCTTCCCTGTCCAGAGATAGCAGATGAAAATTAGCTACAGAGCTAACTCTGGTTCATCGTGGTCCCTGTTAAATAAAATAAGAAAGTAAGTAAAGTAAGGCTGTGGACTGCTGTAGCCTTGTTCCTCCCCCGGTTCATGACCAAACCTCGACAAATCCTGAAGCTCAAGTTGCATCACCCTGCCTCTCTAAAGCTGCTCACTGTACTTTCCCTCATTTGACACTTTCTACTTCCAGCTAGTTTATTACCTCAACTATAACCTGCTAAACCAATTCGACTGGCTGTGATAGATTTCGTATCACATTTATATTAAATCCGTTCTACGTTACTTTACACCTTGAGCTCCCCTCTACAGCCAGGTTCCTCCCGAGATTTCCTATTGGGGAGTTTTTTCTCAACCACTTTTTGACGGTGAAAACATTACATTACATTACATTATTTGCATTTGGCAGACGTACAGTTGATGAGACTAAGCAGGAGACAATCCTCCCCTGGAGCAATGCAGGGTTAAGGGCCTTGTTCAAGGGTCCAACGGCTGTGCGGATCTTATTGTGGATTAGAACCACCGACCTTGCGTGTCCCAGTCATTCATCTTAACCACTACGCTACAGGCCGACTGTCACTAAGATGAAAAGCATCTTAGTCACAGTCTTCTGTTAAAAACTGCATACAAATATAATGAAAATCTGTGTGATGGCTTGGCCATGGATAACAACTGGCCTGTGATCACCCACTGATGTAGGGTCAAACACCATCTCCTCCATCTACTTTGCATTTAAAATCAGATGGTTTGAGTCACACCATTGCACAAACCTGTCTATCGCAGAAAGCTACACTAGTTGGCTACTGCCCCTGTGCATTAGGCACAGTTGCCAGGTTGGCTGCTGGTGCTCATCTGTATTTAGTGTGAATAAAACCAGGGAGTGAACACAACCCTGAGGGGGCCCTGTGCTGACTGATCTTGGCTCTGAGAGCAGCATTCTCCTTCACATACAGGACATTATTAATTTTTTGTCTGTACCTTGTGCCTGTAGAAGCAAATTGAAAGGGATCTAGTAAAGATTTGGACACCATATTCCTCTCCAAACACGTCATCACAATGGAGGTTAGTGCCACAGGCCTAAAGTCATTATTCACTGTGGAACATGGTTTTTAGGGACAGGAATAATAATGCATTTCTTCCACAGGGTGGGGATGGTGTGTGAATGAGGTTACTTTTTTGCACTTCTTTTAAGGACATGTTCAGAGGAGATAACAACAGCATGGCACCCTTTGGCTTTCTTTTTACTTGTGTGTCTAAAAAGTGACTGAACCTTATCCGGCTCAATCACCAACCACTAACTGCAGCGCCTCTTTACAGTCAGCATAAAAGTCCTGTTTTGTAGGTGGGAATGAGCTGTTTACAGTCAGCAGAAAAGTCCTTCTCTGTAGGTGGGAATGAGCTGTTTACAGTCAGCAGAAAAGTCCTGTTCTGTAGGTGGAAATGTACTGTATTGAGAGGAGTACAGATCCCCTTCATCAGAGAGTGGGGTAAAATTAAGGATTTGATAAGAGTTCATAGCATATAGTGAATAGTGGAGATGGATGACGATTGCAATGTGTGACAGACCTGAAACATTTTACTCTGCAGGGCGGCTTGTTGCATAGTGGCTAAGGCAAATGACTGGGACACACAAGGTCGGTGGTTCTAATCCCAGTGTAGCCGCAATATGATCCGCACAGCTGTTGGGCCCTTGAGTGAGGCCCTTAACCTTGTATTGTTCCAGGGGAGGATTGTCTCCTCCTTAGTCTAATCAACTGTACGTCGCTCTGGATAACAGCATCTGCCAAATGTAATGGTCAGTTTTTTTACCACATCAGTCAGACATCCAGCATCCAGTCATCTGTGCCCTGATACTACAGACTCCACTGAAACCTTACATTCTGGTCAGGAACCGCAACCCTAAGACTCATGAGGTTTTAGATAGAGGAGTAAGAAGAGAGGGATGAGACTAATGTGGACAAAGAAAGAATGCTGATGGACAGAGTAGTAAACTGAGAAAGAGCTTTTTATCATTTCACTGCATAGAGCCATGATCACTAATTCTATTGAGTTAAGGTCACACAGTATACTGCACTACTCACCCCAGTCTCTGTAGTTTACAGTTTGGACTCATCAGTCCAGCACAGAGCAGCTTCACTCCTGCATCTCCCAGGTTATTGTAGCTCAGGTCCAGATCTCTCAGGGGTGAGTTTGATGACTGGAGAGCTGAGGCCACAACTTTACAGGACTCCTTTGTTAGGTCACAGCTGTTCAGTCTGTAATGAAGAATGAGTACATTAAAAGGTTAGGTAAGATTACATTACATTACATTACATTATTGGCATTTGGCAGACGCTCTTATCCAGAGCGACGTACAACAAAGTGCATACCCATAACCAGGGATAAGTTCGCTGAAAGACCCTAGAGGGAAGTACAATTTCAACTGCTACCTGTACAACAAAGATTAGGACGAGGGCCAATTATTATTATAATTTTTTTTTTTGAACAAAGAAACAAACAACAGAGCAAAAGTGACCAAAGTTCACTATCCAAACACTGCTTACCTAGCTAACTAAAAATACCGATATGATACCGATCATGTCGGTAAGATGTAAAAGATAACATCTTTCAGAGTGGGCAGTGAGTTAGTTTGCAATGTTGTGGGATGTTTGGCACAGCTAAAGGTAAGATGTAAAATATAACACACATCTTTCAGTGGACAGGGAGTCTTCCTTTTGGTTTTCTGTGACAAACTTCCCACAGCATTGCAATCCAACACAGCTAAAGGCAGACTGACATACACACAACATGCTCATATCCTGTGGACTCCAGAATTATTGGCACCCTACATAAATATGCACAACAATACTGTAGACTGTGCCCTTAAAAGGTATCGGCATCATAACAATAAAATATATCAGATACATTCATCTACCTCCCGAAACTATAACTGTTTGATGTAAGCCTATTGCTTCACCCATGGCGTTTTTTCGTGGTGAAAAACGCCAATAACAGACTCCAAAGCAGGAGTGCACACCTCCGGTCCTGGAGGGCTCCTGTACTTGAGCACAGTACAATCTTTAGGATACACTTACAGTCTGCAGTTGTACCTGGTTCATAGATAAGACATCATTTAGCTAATTCAATAATTAAAAGCAGAAGTTGCACAAAATCCTGAAGTGGATCAGTCCTTGCTGTGCACCCCTGCTCCAAAGGTAATCGAAAGCCAAGAATCAAGTCTAGATCCTGAAAGCTCTCAACCCTTCATGTCATGTTTAGAAATGTTTGATTATACAGAGAATAACTATTGAAGTTCTTCTTCCATACAGTGCCACAACTCGGAACGAAGTTGTAATAACACCAGTATGTATGTTGTACCAAACTGTAATGTCACTTTAAGGAAACTTCTGCTGCTGCGTTGGCTACCGGTGACGTGCTACAGTCCACTCTCTCCTCCTCTGACCATTCGCTCATTTGTGCCTCCTCTTCACCATTTCCTCCATCACTTCTCTCTTTCTGTTTCTTACCGCTCTTCCATGGCAGTTGTGCTTTCTCTTCTATTTTTGTCTGCCTCCTTCTCTCTCTCCACTTACTTTGAGGTGTAATTTTAGACTGATCTAAGTTTTAAACCACACACTGTCATGTTTCATGCTTGTGACGTCATGTTTCATGTTTAATTCTTGTGTTAGTTATTTTATTGTCATGTCACGTATTATGTTTGTCTAGTCTCGCCACGTTTTTATGTTTTATTTCTTGTTACGTTTCATTTTCATGTCATGTTATGTTTCATGTTTAGTTCTTGTTACGATTTCTTAGTCTTGCCATGTCACGTTATACAATTTATTCATGTCACAGTTCGCAAATTTATGTCACGATTTATGTCGTTTCATGTTATGTTGTTCTGTTCATTGTTTAGCATATACTTTTTTGTGTCTTTCTGCAAACCTTGCATTCATGCTTTCTCTCTCTCTCTCCCTTTCTGTCACTCAAGCTTCCCTAATTGTTTCAATTTCCCTTGTCTTCTTACTAATCTACTAACTTTAGATCAGGATTAGGCAATACTAACATTCTAACCATGTGTTCATGTTTACCTTACGTTTCTTGTTCATGTCATTTATTAATTTACTAACGCTAGGGCAGGATAGGTTTATTACTAATGATTACTAATTAACAATTACTAATTATCTTGTTAACTTGTCAATCCTCCACACCTGATTTCCATTCTCATGCTGCTCTCATGTCTGCACCTGTCTACACCTGCATATAAGCTCAGTTCCATGTCAAGTCTTTGTGAAATTATTGCCTCCTGTTTGTCAGTGCACGGTTAAGAAGTTTGTCAAGCTATTGTCTATCCTTTATGATCATTGTCTATCCTTTATTGACCATTGTTATTTGACTTCTGTTTTGTTGACCATTGCCTGCCTGTACCACAAACTTTGCCTGCTGTTTTGTGCTTTTTCCCCGCGGAGTGGACTTTGGTCTTGACTCTTGCTCCGTCATCGACCCTGAGCCTGCCTACCGTCCGTCTGCACTACTGACAGCTTTCCTGGTTACTGGACTTTTTGCATGGTGTACCGATTAAGAGACTGCCTTCTCCCTCGGTACTGTACTTTGGTTTTGGCTGGATTTCACGTGTATGATTTTGTGTTTCAACTACGCCCACTAGTCTAATCTCTGTTGTCTGGTTTGGGTCCAACCCCCCATGCACCCGTCTCATACATTAACAAGGTGACTAAGACTGCTTTTGTCAAACATTGCCAAGTCACAGCCATTTTTATCAAGTCAGGATTCAGAGAAGTTAGTTCATGCTTTTATTTCAAGTAGGCTAGCCTATTGCAATGGTCTTTTTACTGGTCTTCCAAAAATGATTTAAAGATTATTTTACTTGTCTACAAAGCTCTGAATGGTTTGGCTCATTGTTTTATGTCCCTTCACGAGCCCTCAATTATTCCCCGTGGTTCACAAAAATTGGGGATGCTGCTTTTAATCATTACGCCCCTAAATTATGGAACACCCTGCCAATTAATAACAGCTAGCTCAGTGGACATTTTTAAACGGCAACTGAAAACCTAGCTTTTTAATCTAGCAGTACTGCTTTTATTGTTCTGTCCTTATTTTTATTATGTTTTTCTTTAAATTTTATGGGTTTTTTAATTTTATATCACTTTGAGCTACAGTGGGAGCAATAATGATTTGATCCCTTGCTGATTTTGTCGGTTTGCCCGCTTACAAAGAATGGAACTGTGTAGAATTTTAATCATAGGTACATTTTAACATTGAGAGACAGAATATCACAAAATAATCCACAATAACATATACATTTTATAAATTTATTATCATATTTTTGCATGAAATAAGTATTTGATCCCCTACCAATCAGCAATAATTCTGGCTCCCACAGACCAGTTAGTTTTCCATTAAGAAGCACTCCTAATCTCAACTCATTACCCAAAACACCTGTGTCAACTCGTTACATCGTTATGTAGCTGTATAAAAGACACCTGTCCACACAATCAATCAGATTCCAACGTTTCCACCATGGCCAAGACAAAGGAGCTGTCTAAGGACATCAGGGACAAAATTGTAGACCTGCACAAGGCTGGGATGGGCTACAAGAAAATAAACAAGCAGCTTGGTGAGAAGTTAACAACTGTTGGAGCAATTATTAGAAACGGAAGAAACACAAAGTCACCGCCAATCTCCCTCGGTCTGGGGCTCCACCCAAGATCTCGCCTCGTGGGATATCAATGATCATGAGAAAGGTCAGGGATCAGCCCAGTACTACACAGGAGGAGCTTGTTAATGAACTGAAGGCAGTTGGGACCACAGTCACGAAGAGAACCATCAGTAACACACTACACCGTGAAGGATTAAAATCCTACTGCACGCGCAAGGTTCCTCTGCTGAAGAAGGCACATGTAAAGGCCCGTCTGAAGTTTGCCAAAGAACACCTGGATGATCCAGAGGACGCTTGGGAGAAGGTGATGTGGTCAGATGAGACCAAAATAGAGCTATTTGGCATCAACTCGACTCGCCGTGTTTGGAGGAAGAGAAATGCTGAATACAACCCCAAGAACACCATCCCCACTGTGAAGCATGGAGGTGGAAACCTTATGCTTTGGGGGTGTTTCTCAGCTAAGGACAGGATGACTTCACCGTATCGAGGGGAGGATGAATGTACCAGGCCATGTACCAGGAAATTTTGGGCGACAACCTCCTTCCCTCAATGAGAGCACTGAAAATGGGTCGTGGATGGGTCTTCCAACATGATAATGACCGAAAACATACGGCCAAGGCAACAAAGGAGTGGCTGAAAAAGAAGCATATTAAGGTCCTGGAGTGGCCTAGCCAGTCTCCAGACCTAAATCCCATCGAAAATCTGTGGAGAGAACTGAAGCTTTGGGTTGCCAAGCAACAGCCTCGGAACCTTAAGGATTTGGAGAGGATCTGCAATGACCTAAGTGACCACTGTGCTGTTGCTGCTGTTAGAAATACTAAGATCCCAAAACAAAAACATGCATTATCATAAGAGAAATCTGAGGCATTTTATTGAGCAGGGTTTTTTTACATGACTTCTTTCTTTTTAATTGGAGTACGCTTCTCATTGGCCTCCACTGGCTTCCTATTGCCGCACGCATCCGTTTCAAGGCCCTAGTGTTGGCATTTCAGGCTGCTAAGGGGACTGCCCCACCTTACATACAATCCCTGATCACTCCCTACTTCCCAGCTAGACCACTCCGGTCTGCCAGCTCTGGTCGCCTTACGGTTCCCTCTCTACGTGCACCTGGCGGTCGAGCTGCACATTCACGCCTGTTTTCCGTTCTGGTTCCTCAGTGGTGGAATGACTTGCCTACCACTGTCAGAACAGCAGAATCCCTCCCCCTATTTCGACGCAGACTCAAAACCCACCTTTTCAAACTCTACCTTAGTCCTCCCTCCTGATTTCCCCTGCCCCTCCTTTCTGATATCCCTATCCTTGTCTAACCCCCCCCCCCTCCCCCCAAAAAAAGGCACTTCTGATGACAACTATGTTTAGAACAGCATTTCCTGTGTATTTTGCTAGTTTCTGGATGTGATGCTTTGACATGGTAGAACCTATGCACTTGTAAATCGCTTTGGATTAAAAGCGTCTGCCAAATGACTAAAATGTAAATGTAAATGTAAATGATAGAACTCATCCCTGACATTGAAACAGCCTGGAAATGATTGTATGATTTTATGATGTGTTCATTACAATCATGAATAGACACGCCCCTTTCTGCAGGTACAGAGTTAAGGGGCGGGGTAACTCTTGGTTTTCACTGGAGCTCTCAAGACTTATTCGTGAACATAATTTAGCCTGGGCAAAAGCAAGGAAATCAAGGTCTGATATTGATTGGCTTTTTTTTAGACAACTACGAAACAAATGCACTCAAAAAAGCCAAGTCAGAGTTGTATTTGTCTGTTACTACAACTAATCTAAATGATCCTAGAAAATTTTGGAAATCTGTTAAGTCAATGTCTGTGAACAATAACTCATGTTTTACCTCCGTGTGTAATGAATGATTCAGTTGCAGTTCATGCCCAATCTGAATGTTGAACTGTTTTAATGAGCACTTCATATCTTCAACCGCTCTGTTTGATTCTGTCTCATCTGCTTCCACACAACCCTGTGCTGATGAACCTGTGTATATTAGTCAAACCTTCAGATTTACCCCCTTTTCAGTACAGGAAGTACACAAAGCCATTAAAGCCTTAGATCCAAGAAAATCTGCTGGTCCTGACTTTTTAGATCCTATCTTTTTTACATTGGCAACATTGCCAGCACTGGCCACCAGTAGACTTAGTAATTGGTAAATCCTTATTTATTTATTTTTTTAATTATTTGTGCTGCTGTCGGTCTTGGCCAGGTCTCTCTTGAAAATGAGATTTTTAATCTCAATGGGAGAGATTAAACGTCAGCTACTTCTACTTGTTACTCCTCTGTCATGGAGACTGGCTGTTTTTTACATTAAATTACATTACATTACATAAATGGCATTTGGCAGATGCTCTTATCCAGAGTGATGTACAGTTGTTTAGACTAAGCAGGAGACAATCCTCCCCTGGAGCAATGCAGGGTTAAGGGCTTTGCTCAAGGGCCCAACGGCCGATCAAACCAACAACGCATTGCTTGTCCCATTGATGTACCTTAACCACTAGGCTACAGGCCGCCCCCTTTTATGTCAGTTTAGGCAAACTTTCCTGAAACTGGACATCTTCCTTCTTCTACTTTCTCTTCTCAAATCCACTTTGAAAATACTCCATCGCTTCACAATGATAGTGACTGTCTGTCTCTGATGGTAACTTGGATTCATAATATTTTATGATGTCACTCAAAACAAACCACAGCCATATTTGATGTCAAAGGATGTACATGAGATGGCAATGTGAATACTAACCTCCGTCAAGGCATGCAGACAAAATGCACAAATGACAACCAACATGAAAAATAAAGACACTTTAGATAAACTATCACGGAGACGATATGATATAGTCTTAGCAATGGATTAGATCCATACGACATGGACATGATAGTTTGCCAGGAAATGAAGGGAAGATATCATAAATGTAGCTGAGGTGGCTGATTAATCTTACAACACATTTGTTACAGCCACAGAGCTGTTTAGCCAAATGATAAGTCGACTTTACTAGCAGAGTGGCCAGTGTGCTCATTTAAGATAAGGATCTCTCTCTGCTAACATTAACGTAAATTAGCGAATGCTAGCCAGTCAACTAACATTAAGTAACTAGCCGGCTAATGTTACCCTGCTTTAGTAACGTGATACTAACATTAATGTTAGTTGTCAAAACTGGCATTAATCAATTTGATGTGGCTATATTCTACCTTGAATTAAGTGATCAGAACACACTCTGCTGCTTTGTGAAGGCAGGAAATCTTTGCAGTTTATTCTGGCTGGCCATAAATTCCTCCTGTCTTGGCTAAAACTCCTTGTATCCTTAGGGAGGACAACCAAAAAAATATATATTTCCACAAAACAGGAATGTTATGAAATAACAGCTTAACCTTAAATTAAAGTATTGTGGACAATAATTCTGCTTATGTGGAATTTTAATGTGAAAAATGACTGTTTTTGTGGCTTTTAAGCGCTTATTTTACCAGCACTCCATCAATGTTAAACGCTGGACCCTGACGGAGGATGTGCTCCCCCTCAACAGCAAAGTTCCTCCTGAGATTTCCTATTGGGGAGTTTCTCACCACTTTGATGGTGAAAAGCATCTGAGTGACAGTCTTCTATTAAAAACGCTATACAAATATAATGAAAACCTGTGTGATGGCTTGGCCATGGATAACAACTGGCCTGTGATCGCCCACTGATGTAGGGTCAAACACCATCTCCTCCATCTACTTCACATTTAAAATCAGATGGTTTGAGTCACACCACTGCACAAACCTGTCTATCGCAGAATGCTACACTATTAGGCTACTGCCCCTGTGCACTAGGTACAGTTCCCAGGTTGGCTGCTGCCGCTCATCTGTATTTAGTGTGAATAAAACCGGGGAGTGAACACAACCCTGAGGGGGCCCTGTGCAGACTGATCTTGGTTCTGAGAGCAGCATTCTCCTTCGCATAGTGGACAAAATGAATTATTTCTCTGTACCTTGCATCTGTATAAGCAAATTGAAAGGGATCAAGTAAAGATTTGACCTCTTTAAACAGGGACACCTGTTTAACAGGTTAATCCTCTCCAAACATTTCATAACAACGGAGGTTAGTGCCACAGGCCTAAAGTCATTATTCACTGTTGTTACAACCCTGGCTCAGGGAATATAACTTAGTGGAAACAAGACATTCTTTGAAAAGAACTAAATTTATTGTAACACAGGAACCATGAACTGCTCAAAACAAAATGGTGGCGGTTGAAAGCCCTGCTGCTGCAGAGCTGGCTGCCAAGACAAAGAGAGAGTGACCATGTGGAGGAAGGGGAGGAGTTTATATACTCCAGCCTACGGCAGGTGTGGCGGGTTAGTAATCAGTGCAGGGTTCACCTCCTGGCTCCACCTGCAGGGCGAGACTAGAACCACACATACCCCCATACATAACACTGTGGGACATGGTTTTTAGGGACAGGAATAATAATGTATTTCTTCCACAGGGTGGGGATGGTGTGTGAATCAGGTGACTTTTGAAAGACAGGGCACCATGCTGTTGTCATCTCCTCTGAACATGACCTTAAAAGAAGTGCAGAACTGGTATCTGGCCCATTGGCTTTCTTTTTACTTGTGCATCTAAAAAGTGACTGAACCTTATGAGGCTCAATCACCAACCGCTAACTGCAGCACCTCTTTACAGTCAGCAGAAAAGTCCTGTTCTGTAGGTGGAAATGTACTATATTGTGAGGAGTATAGCTCACCTTCATCAGAGAGTGGGGTAAAATTAAGGATTTGATAAGAGTTCATAGCATATAGTGAATAGTGGAGATGGATGACGATTGCAATGTGTGACAGACCTGAAATATTTTACTATGCTGGTGGTCAGTCTTTTACCACATCAATCAGACATCCAAAATCCAGTCATCAACCGTACCCTGATACTACAGACTCCACTGAAACCTTACATTCTGGTCAGGAACCACAAACCTGGCAACCGTAAGACTCATGAGGTTTTAGATAGAGAAGTAAGAAGAGAGGGATGAGACTAATGTGGACGAAGAAAGAATGCTGATGGACAGAGTAGTAAACTGAGAGAGCAAGAGCTTTTTATAATTTCACTGCATAGAGCCATAATCACTAATTCTATTTAGATAAGGGTGGACAGTACACCACACTACTCACCCCAGTCTCTGTAGTTTACAGTTTGGACTCATCAGTCCAGCCCAGAGAAGCTTCACTCCTGCATCTCCCAGGTTATTGTTGCTGAGGTCCAGATCTCTCAGGGGTGAATTTGATGACTGGACAGCTGAGGCCACAATATCACAGGACTCCACTGTTAAGGCACAGCTGTTCAGTCTGTAAAGAACAATGAGTATATTATAATAAAGTATTAAAAGGTTAGATAAGATGTAAAAGATAACATCTTTCAGAGTGGGCAGTGAGTTAGTTTGCAATGTTGTGGGACGCTTGGCACAGCTAAGGTAAGATGTAAAATATAACACACATCTTTCAGTGGACAGGGAGTTTGCTTTTTTCTTTTTGGTTTTCTGTGTTATATTTTACATCTCAGTGCTCGAACTGAGCCAATACTCATCGGTACGCTGTACCGGAACTCTTGCATTTAAGTCTTTGCAGTACCGCCACTTCTTCTGGAGGACCGGCAGTTCTCACAAGCTGCCGGTAGTGAATTTTTCATGAATGAATCATGAATCTGGGAATGTCCCGCCCTCAAGCGCTAGCATTGGTCAGGTCAGCCTGTCAGTCAACCTTGCCTGGCCCATGATCGAGTGTCGAAGAAAGCTAGCACGTCCCTCGCTCGCCTTGGCTCGGAGGAACACGCGCTACCAGCCTACCCTCATTTAAATTCAGATTTTCCACAATAGTAATCCTAACGTGTTGTGGTCATTTGTTTGTTACTAAACAATGTAATCTCTGTATGAAAATGATGTAGGCTACATGAAGCACAACTGAATCTTGATCAGCTCTCATACTCTGAAATGACAGTAGCTAAACCTAGGCCTACATAATTTTGTCCAGTCCAATGTGGCCTAATTAAATCATAATTTAGCGTGATTATAACATGGCCGCGCGGGATCCTTCCGAGCAGTGATTGTTATTCATGATTTGGCTCAGATTCATCCAACGAAAAAAACTATCACCTGCCGGTAGGCCTACTCTTTTCTGCGAATTCCATATCCTGGTCATGTCTGAATAATAATGGCCCCAAATAAATTGCATTGCCCAGGGAGTTACGTACCCAGGGGGCAATGTAGGCCTACGTGATGCCCACCTAACCTGTTCCCACCTGTCTGGTTCTCTGTTCTCTATAGGCCTTAACTGTACGTTGCTGGTTTACAATAATGCTTGTAAATGCAAATATTTAAACTGTGCTGGCAATAGTCCACCGATTTGATGTCACAATAGCTTGTGACGGTACAAGAGCCTCTACCCTCTAGCACACCGCAAATACACTCAGTGACCACTTAATTAAAATATTTCATCCACCATAACCTACCATACATGCATCAGGCCTACAAAGTCATCTTTTTATAGCCCATTTCATTTTTCCTAAATTGAAGGGAACTTTTCCCAGATTAATATTCTTTGTCGCTTCTCTCCTGATAAAGACAAGTTAAGAAAGACGCTCCTCGGTTATTGTCGAGTGCAGGTGTGATGTCAATAGCTTTAGCCTGCTGAAAGAGCGCTCTGCTTGAGCACTGCTCACAGGAATTGTGAATTAAATGCAATACAATGTTGCAACTATTCATGTCATTAGCAACAAGGAAGGCTAAAGCCTGACCAGTCGCCAACTCATCATTTTGCTTGTCAAATAAACTTTTATATACATTCTAAATGTCCCGAAAAGAGCAGTATTCATAATGCACATCTGACGCACAAACATCATCACCATAATAAGCTGCTCGCTCGTTTACATGTTGCATTGAATCTGAGGCGAATAAATACTTGATATTTTGATGCCATGAAAGTGAAGCGACTTTTATTTAATGCTTTGTAAAATACTTTGTGTTAAATTAATCCCTAATACATGCCTTTATTCTTAAGCATTTTGTTAAGTTTACGTTGAAATATGCCAACATCACATACAATGTGAAATTTGTTCAGAAAGAAAGAAGAAAATATGGTAATGATAACTCTTTGCTTGAATAAACAATTTAATTTGGAAGCCTCCAAAATGCGTCAGAACAAAAGAGGCCAGGGGAATTCATCTGAACCCCCCTGGCTGGCTACTTTTTCTCTTTGGCCTACTACTTACATTTTTGGGGAACACTCCCTTTCTGGAGTTAAACACCACCACTCCTGCTTCAGTGCGTCAAGAACTGCAGTAACTGTCACCTGGCATCCTCAGTGAAAGCTACGGGCTGTTGGGCATGTGCTCCTTACAATGTGAAATCCATTGGCCGTTGAAATCATTTTCATTAAAAAGCACTGATCTTGCTGTATAGAAGCATGGCTGCTTCAGTTTTTCACTGGCGGACTTCTAACTGTGACAACAGTGTTCCGACCATTTTAAATGTGAAAGTACCAATATGGACCATGGCACAGAATTGTCCATCTATCCTCAGAAAGAATTAATTAATTGGTCGCAAACTGGTTGAAAAATCCACTCAGCCAAATTTCTTGGCATCTGAATTGATAAAAACATTAAATTGGAAAGATCCACTTAGTCTGTAGAAAAGTAACAAAATTACCCATCATCCGTAACATCCATCCTTGGGTTCACCAGTCCTGTCTTTTAACTCTGAACTACAGCCTCATTTCCCCTTATCTTCCATACTGTAAAATTTCATGGGCCGCCACATACCCCACCTCTCTCACAGAATCTTCATTCTGCTGAAATAAACTGTAAGACTAATCACTCACTCAAACCATCTGAGCGCACTTTTTGCAAAACTGAATTTACTGTCCATTTTTGATCTGAACATTCAAATAAAATGCTATTTGCATCACCCAGAATCCATGCAAAAACCTTGCCAGGATCTATTCTGCCTTAATTTGCAAGTTCAGACACATAGCACTAGATATACCAACAATATTCATCTCCCTCTCTTTCACTCCTCTTTCACTCTGCTACTTGTTCTTAGGTGGCCTTAGCCTTCTATTAGTGGTAATAGAAGACTGTCACTAAGATGTTCATCTTAGTGACAGTCGGCCTGTAGTGTAGTGGTTAAGATGAATGACTGGGACACGCAAGGTCGGTGGTTCTAATCCCGGTGTAGCCACAACCGTTGGGCCCATGAGCAAGGCCCTTAACTCTGCACTGCTCCAGGGGTGGATTGTCTCCTGCTTAGTCTAATAAACTGTACATCGCTCTGGATGAGAGCGTCTGCTAAATGCCAATAATGTAATGTAATAATATTCAAATCAACAGCACCTATGTGTGGTGGTGGGTTACCGTGCACTGAACATTACTGCTGCCCTAGAGGTGTGGAGAATAGTTTTTAAAAAACACAGAAACTAAATAAAAACTTGCTGAGATTACAGGATGAACCTAGAATCCCCCCTTCCCCCTCCCCCCTTAATCACACACATGAGTTGTGCTGTATGTTTTGACAAAGGTTGATCTTTTAGATTACTCTGCCTTTCACTTTCAACAAATTCATCCTTTATTTCACAGTTTATCTTTAGAAATAATAATCATGAATTAGATTAAATAAAATACATGAGTGAGGATTTTTGCATTTGAAATCATGATCAAATTTTCAGTTGCCTGAACATTTTATTGCACTTTATTCTGACTAGAATTATAAAGTATGAAAATATGCTGTCAATCATCTACATGAATAAAGACATGATACTCACATGGCCTTCCTGCAGTTCCTGACTACTGGTACCAATCTCTGACGACCTGCTTTTGATGTGTTGTAGGTCTTCAAGTCAAACTCATCCAGGATCTCCTCTGACATCAGTAACACAAAGGCCAGAGCTGAACATTGGTGGGGTTCCAGCTCTTTATTAGAAAATTTTCCTGATCTCAAGGAATTCTGGATTTCCTCCACTCGAGAGTTGTCATTTAGTTCATTCAGACAATGGAACAGATTGATGGTCCTTTCTGCGGAAGATTCGCATTTGATCTTCTCCTTAATGTACTGAACTGTTTTCTTGATGCTCCCTGATCGGCTTTCTGTCTGTAGTCTCTTTAAGAGTTTTGTTGTCCATCCTGATGTTCTTCCTGTCTGTGTCAGTAGTCCTCCTAAGAGGGTCTCAATGGAGTCCAGAGAAAGGCCAAGAAGGAATCGGAGGAAAAGGTCCAGGTGCCCATTCTTACTCCGTAAGGCCTGATCTACTGCACTGCTGTGCAACTCAGACAGCTGCACTCTGCCACTGTGAGGTTTTGATTCTTCTGCTCTGAGCACATTTCTGTACTCATTTACAGATGAATGAAACACAAACAAGGCAGCCAGATACTCCTGAATGCTCAGATGCACAAAGCAGTATACCTTCTCCTGATCCAACCCACGCTCCTCTTTAAAGATCTCTGTGCACACCCCAGAGTACACTGAAGCTTCACTGACATCAATGCCACTGTCTCTCAGGTCCTCTTCATAGAATATCAGATTGCCCTTTTCCAGCTGTTGAAAAGCCAGCTGCCCCAGTTTCAGGATGATTTCTGTATCTGATGCTGACGTCTTTGGGTTTGTTTCATCAGAGCCACGATACTTCAGATTCTTCACATTAGTCTGAATGAGCAGGAAGTGTGTGTACATTTCAGTCAGAGTTTTGGGCAGATCTCCACTCTCTACTTTACCCAACATTGTCTCCAGAACTGTAGCAGAAATCCAACAGAAGACTGGTATGTGACACATGATGTTGAGACTCCTGGATGACTGGATGTGTGAGATGATTCTAGTGGCCTGGCTCTGATCTCTGATTCTCTTTGTGAAGTACTCCTCCTTCTGCGGTTCATTGAACCCTCTTACCTCTGTCACCTGGTGAATGCACTCAGGAGGGATCTGACTGGTAGCTGCAGGTCGGGAGGTGATCCAGAGGAGAGCAGAGGGAAGCAGATTCCCCTTAATGAGGTTGGTCAGCAGCACATCCACTGATGATGACTCTCTTATATCACAGCAGATGTCATTGCTTTGGAAATTTAGAGGAAGGCGACACTCATCCAGACCATCAAAGATGAACACAACTTTGACTTCATCACTTTCAACACTTTGGATCTCTTTCAGTTGTGGAAAGTAGTGCTGCAGAAGTTGCATCAGACTGAATGCTCTTTCCTTCTTCAGATTCAGATCTCGGAAAGGTAGAGTGAAGATGAAATCAACGTCCTGATTTGCTTTTCCTTCTGCCCAGTCCAGAATGAACTTCTGCACAGAGACGGTTTTCCCAATGCCAGCGATGCCCTTTGTAAGCACAGTTCTGATGCGTTTCCCTTGTCCAGGTAAAGCCTTAAAGATGTCATTGCAGAGGATTGGAGTCTCCTGGGTGGTTTGTCTCTTGGATGCCATCTCAATCTGTCTGACCTCGTGCTCATTATTGACCCCCCCACTTCCCCCCTCTGTGATGTAGAGCTCTGTATAGATCTCATTGAGGAGGGTCGAGTGGCCATGTGTTGCTAAACCTTCAAATATGTATTCAAACTTCTTCTTCAGATGAGTTTTAAGTTCCTCCTGGACTCTTTTAATGGATTCATCTGAAGAGAGGAAATATACATGTAGTTATATATATATATATATATATATATATATATATATATATATATAATATAATTATGTTTTAAATAAGATTAACATTTCCCATTCAATAACAGATTAAAAAGAAAAAGCTTATGCAGTCAGTTTTCACAGTATTTTACTCACATCACAGTGTTACATAAACCTTAACAGTGTAACACACACCTCTCTCACAGTATTACAGACCTCTCAGTGATAATCAATCACAAATACTATAATAAATAATAGCAAAAAATACATACTGTTGCACTTGTACAATAAGAAAAAAAAATGAGAAAACTGACAATTGTCCTTTTCCATGCAATTTCTCAGGTTTATGCTGTGGATGCTTGTGGTAAATACCGTCTTCAAAGGTCACATGGTCATTTAAAAAGCTATTCTTCCCTGAATATTAACTCAGGGCAGTCTGTCTGATGGGACAGTGCTTTGGTTACTGCACAAACTCAGGACAGTCTGTCTGATGGGATAGTGCTTTAGTTACTGCACAAACTCAGGACAGTCTGTGCAGTAACTAAAGCACTCTGCCATCAGACAGACTGCCCTGAGTTTGTGCAGTAGCTAAAGCACTCTGCCATCAGACAAACTCAGGGCAGTCTGTCTGATAGGACAGTGCTTTAGTTACTGCACAAACTCAGGGCAGTCTGTGTCATTGTGGGAGGTAGTGACTGATTGTGGCCACCAGAGGGCAGTGGCTCATTTTCACCTGGCCCTCATTAGTGCTAGGGGAGCATACCTCCTGAGAGTATTTAAAGCCATTGCTCTTACACAAAGCTGGTAAGCACACGATGGTTTGGGTTTCTTATACACTTAAAAGAAAAGGGTTGTGTACACTGCTGACACCTTCCAAAAGGTTCTTTGTTTTTCTCTTTTATTTTCAAGCTCGTGTAAGCCTGTAGTTGAGGGACGTTGTCCCTGGTAAATGTATTTTGGTTTGTGTTTTTTCCTGAGCTGCGTCTCAAGTTTTTTATTTTCGTGTTTTTTCTAGGTTGTACTTTTATTTTGATCCCCGGTCTGGGGTTTTCAGTGCTCACCTTTAAGCGCTTATTTTGGTTGGGTAGTTCGCCCTGTTTTTTAATGGTCGTTTTATTTTCTTATAGCCGTTTTAGGCTTTATTTCTGATTTGCTCGGAGATTTCCTCTGAGTTCTTTTCTGTTCCTCCCCCTGTTCCGGGAGAAGTCCCCATTTGTATTTGAATAATCCCCGTTCCTTCATCTTCCGGGATTTAGCGTTAGCGTGTTTGCTTATAAGGATTTACCCTAAGTCGCTTCTGACTCTCCGCCTATCCCCGACATCACAGTCTGTCTGATTGCCCTGAGTTTGTGCAGTAACTAAAGTTTACTTTAGAAAAAACTTTAAAAAAACTTACTGTGCTGCTCTCTCTCAGCGAGATCCTTCTGCTTCATGTTCCTCAGGATGTGGAGTGTGATCTTCAGAGACCTGTCACTGCCACAGGTCTCCAGCATCTTCTCAACAATGTACAGGACCTCAGGATCCTCCTGCTCTCTTTCACTGCATTCTGGGTAATCATGGCTTTGATGACACTCGAAGGATTCCTTCATCTTTATGAACTTCTCCAGCACAGAAGGTTCTTCAGACAGAGTCTTAAAGCATTCTGGACAGTCCTGATTCAGATGACTCTGAAACAGTTTAAACTTTCCATTCTTCTTCAGCTCCACCAGTGCGTGCAGGAGAGACTGAAATAAACACATGAAGAGGTGTGCTGTATCAGTGTGTAATGAACACTCAATGCACCACAACCATTGCCTTGTGTGTCACATGCTTTTGATGGCCAGAAAAGGGACAGATCATTTCAGACAACAAACGCCCAGAAGTGCCAAACACTCATATTTGAAGTGCAGCTTTTGTTCCTGTTTGAAGGCTTTGTCGACATATGAAGTATGATAAATCATTCCTTTGCTAAGAATAGAATTGCTCTGTGCAATGCATTCAGTAAATGCTAATGGTGAACTGAATGCTTCTGGTTTAAAAGGCTCTGTTTGGAGGCTTACTCTGTGTTTGAGATCAGCAAAAGGAGTCTGAACTTCCTGTGAGCCACGCAGGGCCAGGACCACTGCAGAACTGGATTACAAGTGAAACTCGAAAAATTAGAATATCGTGCAAAAGTTCATTTATTTCAATAACTCAACTTTAAAGGTGAAACTAATATATTACATAGACAAATTACATGCAAAGCAAGATATTTCAAGCCTTTATTTGTTATAATTTTGATGATTATGGCTTACAGCTTATGAAAACCTCAAATTCAAAATCTCAGAAAATTAGAATATTACATGAAATCAATCAAAAAAGGATTTTAAATACAGAAATGTCGGCCCTCTGAAAATCATGCATATGTACTCAGTACTTGGTTTTGGCCCCTTTTGCACGAATTACTGCCTCAATGCAGCGTGGCATGGATGCGATCAGCCTGTGGCACTGCTGAGGTGTTATGGAAGACCAGGATGTTTCAATAGCAGCCTTCAGCTCTTCTGCATTGTTCGGTCTCATGTCTCTCATCTTTCTCTTGACAATGCCCCATAGATTGTCTATGGGGTTCAGATCAGGTGAGTTTGCTGGCCAATCAAGCACAGCAATCCCATGGTCATTGAACCAGGTTTTGGTACTTTTGGCAGTGTGGGCAGGTGCTAAGTCCTGCTGGAAAATAAAGTCAGCATCTCCATAAAGCACTGGTAGACGGTTGCGTTGACCCTGAACTTAATAAAGCACAGTGGACCAACACCAGCAGATGACATGGCTCCCCAAATCAACACTGACTGTGGAAACTTCACACTTGGATTGTGTGCCTCTCCATTCTTCCTCCAGACTCTGGGACCTTGGTTTCCTAATGAGATGCAAAATTTTCTCTCATCAGAGAAGAGGACTTTGGACCACTGAGCAACAGACCAGTTCTTTTTTTCTTTAGCCCAGGTAAGACACTTCTAGCATTGTTTGTTATTCAGGAGCGGCTTCACAAGAGGAATACGACATCTGAAGCCCATGTCCAGGATCCGTCTGTGTGTGGTGGCTCTTGATGCATCAACTCCAGCCCCAGTCCACTCCTTGTGAAGCTCTCCCACACTTTTGAATGGCCTTTTCCTGACAATCCGCTCCAGGATGCGGTCATCCCTGCTGCTTGTGCACCTTTTTCTTCCACACTTTTTCCTTCCACTTAACTTTCTATTAATGTGCTTTGATATAGCACTTTGAGAACATCCAACTTCTCTTGCAATTACCTTTTGAGGCTTTCCCTCCTTGTGGAGGGTGTCGATGATGGTTTTCTGCACAACAGTCAGGTCAGCAGTCTTCCCCATGATTGTGAATTCTACTGAACCATACTGAGAGACAATTTAAAGGCTCAGGAACCCTTTGCAGGTGTTTTGGATTAATTAGCTGATTAGAGTGTGACACTTTGAGCCTACAATATTGAACCTTTCCACAATATTCTAATTTTCTGAGATTTTGAATTTGGGGTTTTCATAAGCTTTAAGCCATAATCATCAAAAATATAAGAAATAAAGGCTTGGAATATCTCACTTTGCATGTAATGAGTCTATATGATATATTAGTTTCACCTTTTGAGTTGAATTACTGAAATAAATGAACTTTTGCATGATATTCTAATTTTTCGAGTTTCACTTGTAGATATTAAGGTGTGTCGTATTGCTGTTGTCTTTTGAGGGCTTAGAAAGTAGCACAATAGCACTAGGACAAGCGTTTTATGTGCACAGCAGACTTTGCTATCTAGATAGGCTACAACGAAATGAGACCTGGGGCCTCATTTATAAAACTGTGCATAGGATTCATGTCAAAAGGTTGCGTACGCATGAAACCCAGGACGTGCGTACGCACAAAAATATTCAGATTTATAAAACAGTGCACACGCACGTCCCATGCCAGTTTTCCTTTATAAATCACAATCAACTCTAAATGTGGCGCACCTTTGCCAGCTTCATGTCCTGCCCACAGTTGCCTATAAATAGGCAGTGAAACACCCCTAATGAATATGCATTTCACGAAGACGACAATGGCAAACGCTGAAAAGAAGGCCAAGAAAAGGAATTTCAGCCATTTGATTGCCTCTGAAAAGCTACAGGTGTGGGAATTATCCTGATTGATTGTAAATGACAAACAGTTCTGCACAACGAATGTGATGATGACGATGATAATAATAATAATAATAATAATAATAATAATAATAATGATAATAATACATGTTATTTGTCTAGCACCAGTTACAAAATTAAGAGATAAAACAAACAAAAATCCATAACAATAAACACATTATAAAACATAATCTATGAATATGATAACAATATATGAAACTTTCCTCGTATCTGCCCGACTGACGCATTGTAAACGGCATCAGTGCAGCGTAATTTGTTCCACTGTTCACCATATTATTTATGAGAATACATTTAATAACATGAAGTATTGTTTAACAATTCGTCTACATATTTGAGGGATTATTTTACAACAAGTTTATATTTATCATCCTAAATCATATTTTTTGGGCAATCAAACAGCTGTTTGTTTATTCGCTGTAAGAGAGGCTTTTATCCGTTTTTGCAAATTAACTCTTTTACATTACATTACATTATTGGCATTTGGCAGACGCTCTTATCCAGAGCGACGTACAAAAAAGTGCATACCCATAACCAGGGATAAGTTCGCTGAAAGACCCGAGAGGGAAGTACAATTTCAACTGCTACCTGTACAACAAAGATAAGGACAAGGGCCATTTTTTTTTTGAACAAACAAACAAACAGAGCAAAACTATCCAAACACTGCTTACCTAGCCAACTAAAAACTCTTCATATATGATACGTGATACGTGAGAGGTAATATTTCGATTTATTTTACACAGTGGTATCAATTTCACACCATTTCTCGCGTTTCATCCCATTGCATTCGGAGTCGCAGTTTCTCATTTCTCCAGTTAATGTGCGTACACATGGGTCAGAGTTTCCGTGGAGGACCGTACATTTTCCCGTCAAGTTCGTTTTTTATAATTGCCAAAGTTTGCTTAGAAAGTGGCGTACGCATTCTTTTGTGCATACGCAACGTTTATAAATGTCCGTATCATTGTTTACTCGTCGCATTACCTAAGCCTGGTGAAAACAGGTGGTTGACCAGTTAGACCAGCTCCGTGGGCTAATCCCAGAATCCCAATGTCTCTGATCTCAACACCGTGTACTGTAACAGTTTAATGTTCTTGGCTATTGCCGGTTGCATCTCACATACAGTGCATCCGGAAAGTATTCACAGCGCAATCAGATTTTTTCTTCCTCCGTCCCGGTGTTTGGATCTCTCCGGGTCATTATCTACGACACCTGTGTTCAGTTTCTGTCGGCTTTAAATAAGGGTTTATTTCCGCTTTCCTGTGCTTCTAGATTGTTGCTGCTTTATGAATAGGAAGCCGGTAATAGGTAGAGGTATAAGAACTTAGCTACTGCATCTGCATTTGGTTTTATACAGCGATACAGCTACAGTGCATCCGGAAAGTATTCACAGCGCTTCACTTTTCCGACATTTTGTTATGTTACAGCCTTATTCCAAAATGGAATAAATTATTTTTTTCTACACTGTATATAGCAGACAATACTCGCTAAAGTGGCGGAGTAGTCACGTAAAGAAATCCGTTTTTTAAATACCTTGAATAAAATGATCAGATCTCATGCGCGCAATTAACAATAACATGCACAATTTTTCAATTTGACCCGTTTTCAGATTTCATAATGTTTATTATACATGAAGTTTAGATAAGTTTAGGTGATCTATTCTAGTTCAAAGATCAGTGTTGTGCGCGCTTGTGGAGAATAAGCTTGCGGGAGCAGGAAAGATGTGGAGCTGAGTGCGGTTTCTTACCCCAAAAACATGGCAGAGAAAAGAAAGAAAACTTATCATTTTCACAGTGAATGGGAGGAAGAGTTTTTTTTTTTACTACTGTGAAAGAAAACTGCGTGTGTCTAATTTGCGGGGCGACTGTGGCAACAGCAAAGCGGCACAATGTGGACACTTCACTACGTGTCACAAAAGCTACCATGCTAACTACCCGCCGGGAAGCGCGCTACGGACAGAAAAAGCCCGTGACCTAAAGGCGGCTTTGGGTAAGCCGCAGTGTTTTTTCACGAGGCCGGCGAAAAAATCCCCAAAAGCAACCGAAGCCTCGTTTAGAGCTACACATTTTCTGATAGAGAAGAAGAAGGCATTTTCAGACGGAGAAGTTTTCAAAGAGGCAATGATGATACTTGCGAACACTGTATTTAAAGACGAGAAAAATGGAACCGATCTAATCTCCACTCTCTCCGATGTCCAACTGGGGAATATTTTCAAAATATGAAAGTAGATTTTTCTTAAACATTACATAATTGATATATTTTTCAAACATGGTGCAACATGGTTCATGATTTGTTAAATGGGTTTGTCAGTGGCTAGTGAAAATGGGACATTTTTTCTATGAAATGTTGTTTTCGTTGTTTTGTTTTTGCTGAGATTAATAGAAATAAAGTGTTGAATATTGATATTATCGGTTTCCCACCTCGTTAAGTCGTTGATAATTATTGTGAGAAATCATTAACATGATCAGTGTCTTCACATAGATGAGTATCATTAATAATAATATATAACTAAAGGCAAACTGAGCAAATTTGTTATTTCAGAGGAGTGTGTCAAACTGGTAGCCCTTCGTATGATGAAGTAGCTCTCAGTTTCAAAAAGGTTGGTGACCGCTGCCCGTTAAACTTTAGCCTATGTAGCAGCCTAATTATCAACAATGAAAGAAAATGTGGTATCACATCATTTGAATCTAGATTGCGAACACGTTGGATCACATTACTACGGGGACAAGCAATCTTAAAACCATTTTAGTGCTGCAGCAACGTCGGGGATACTTGGTAAGATGGACTGGTGATTGACGAACAGAGTTTGTGTTAGATTTGATAGAGCAGCGTTCAATTAGCTGATTTGCAGGTCTTTCTGTGCAACATTATTTTGGGTTGATAAGTAATAATACTGAACTGGCAACGCATATGCTACGGATCCTCAGAGGTGAGCAAAAGCTCACGGGGAAGCAGAAATTTAAAACGTTTTGTAACTTCTTTAATAGCATGAAACATACGTTTGAGTTGCAAAATGGCAGTGTATGTTTGCTTAAAATACATTGCCTCTAAAAGGTTCTAGTCATTTTATATTTGCAGCCAAGAGGCGGGACCGAGGAGTGGAGTGAACCTGAACCTATTAGCTATACGCGGTAATGTTTTTGTAATTCTCATAGGCTGACAAGAGAGGGAGCATGTAGGGGAGATCGGGGTCCGTTGTGACACTTTTTGTATTTTACCCGATTGCTTGCATAAAAGTGACAATATGTTGGGAATATCTTCAGTCTGTCTATCAGCTATTTATGATGTTTATTAAAGATTGGAAATGTGAAAGGTACAGTTTGACTTAAAACAGAACTCATAAATTGTAGTAAGGTTTGGGTAATTAATTAATACATTTTTTCATTAATTGCATGTATTTATGTTCTTGTTCCTTCTATTTTTAAAGATGTAACCGGTTGTTTTTATTCAAATAACTTTCTCGGCTGACCTGCACATCTCCGTCAGCTCTGAGTAAAATCAATAAAAATAGGAAATGCTACAACTCAATGCGATTTTTATAACTGGTATGTACACAAAGTAACGTTTTAGTATGCATGTCTGTTTTTGGTTGATTATATCTGTATGTAACATGTGTAACAACGTACCCAACTTATGTATAACAATCTACTCAGCCATGATTTGCAAGATCATGCTAGCTTGACAACAATTTTCTCAGTCAATAAGAATATCCAGTGATAGCCCACATATTGTGCTTTTATACGTACTGATTTGTTCGCAGCCAAGTACATGACAGTAGTTAAAATAACCGTGATGGTGAATTTTTTTTAACCTTCTTAAACATGACATTTGTTGAACGGAGCACGCAATTGACGTGAAACTGGTCTGGTGAAAGAGGGTGTGTATGGGGGTGTGCAATGTGATTTGCAGCAGGCTGACCGTTTCTGATCGGGTGAAAACATTGCGTAACAATCTACCCCGCACAGCTGATTGCAGTCACCGCTACACCAGTGACTGCAATCAAATACATAAACCCACTTCCCTGCTTTAAATTGCATATGACCCACAAAAACAAACTGACATTTCACAATCTGGGTAGGATGATATGCGTCATAATAACGACACAAAAATTTGCCTAAATATTTTTGCATGGCCTAATTGGGGGAATTCAAGTTCCCTGCCATCTCCCCTTTCTAGATTTTGTGGGTTGGGTTTTCAAAGTAGCCTATGTGAGTGTGAGCATGATGACCCAGTTTAGTGTGTTAAATAAACCTTGCCGTTTTTTCGGTTTGAACATTCCACATTCTCTGTCTTCTTTTTAGCCGATGCTAGCTACGGGTGAACCCGCATTGCCACAATATATTTGTAACCCCAACTAATTTGTTACTTACCTAGCTACCTATCTATCTATACTTCAGGCTTATGTTGCCCTGCTGCTCTAGGATCTGATCTTGCTAAATAACTAAGGAACATTATGTCTGACCCTGGATCAATGGGTAACACACTTTACACCACAAAAACAGCATCTCTGGTTACTCTGGAGCTATTCTAGCCATCAAATGTCTAAAATATCGTTGTGTCTTGTTCGGATAGCTAGCTAGCTCTATGCTTCTATGCTTAGCTAGCTAGTTAAGTTAACATTACTAGCTAATTGCGTTAGCTAGCTAGCTAGCTATGTAATGATAAATAGGACAATTTAGCTACAATGGCAACTTCTAGCTAGCTAGCAGTGTTATTATATCCAGTAAAGCATATACATTAAAACAACAGCAGACTGTCACCGCCAAGCTTACAAAACAACCTTGCCTTACGTTACCTCCAGATTTGCAGCTATCAACAGCTAGCACATCCTGGCATGAGGCATGACATCTTCCCAGTTCATTCTCTTTCACTGCCCGCTGCTACATTAATTACATGGATAGCTATCATAGCTAGCAAGATAGGCAGAGCTAACTAGTAACTGTCTTCGATCATGCTGTAATGTTATAGCTAGTTTGAACAGTAAAGTTAGCCAAACTTCATCATCTATGGTTGGTTGATCACGTGGCAAGCTAGCAAACATATATTTAGCTAACCTGTGTGGTCAGCAGCTATTGAAGTGGTCTTGTGGTCAAGGTCCCCAAATCCTAACCTAAACCATTAGTAAATGAAAAAAACAACAGACCCTCGATCACAATGAAAAGAAGTCTGACTTTCTTGTTTTTATCCTTGTTTTTTTATTTTCTACTTCAGGCAATGTTGCTACGGCAAGCTGGAAAGAAAAAACTTTATATGCTCACGCAAACCTAGATAAGTTTCACTTACCTAAACTGATAGGATAGGTAGTGTGCTATTACCTACTGGACTCCTTACACTCCCCCTGTGGTACTGTGGGGAACTGTAGTGTTGCACTTCACTGAATTGTGATTGTCACCTGTTGATGAGGTCATCAGAATGCTTCCAAAAAACACATTAAGGACATGCTTTCAGTTATAGATGCATATAGGTTCATCTTACATTATTTTAATATCTTTGTCATGGTGCCTTAAATGACTTTGCAATCAGGGTTCATTTGCCAGAAGCACCATGACGTTACTGGTGTAATTCACAATTTTCTCTTATTAGCTGACGTTTTCAATAAAAGTGCACCAACAAGCAAAATGCACAAACACGAAAATGACAATAAGCTATGGCGGAAAAAATACTAAGAAAGAACCGGTCCCCACAGCTTCACAGCAAACAAAATGGAGATATTATTAGAGGACATGGCGATGAAATTATTTTCCAGTTTTAGGACTACAGTGTCCAAGAAAACAAAGAAAGAACTGTGGTTAAACATCGCTCCAGCCCACAGAGAGAGTGGGAAATCGTCAGTTTATAAATATAATTTAAAAGGCAATTCAGCAAAAAGTTCAATAAAGTGCAACATGCATCCTTCTTTTCATGAACAGTCCCATGAATGTGGTATTTTAGTAATATTATTAGCCAACTACAACTGTAGAATTATTAGTGTACATATTGCTTAAAGGATTGAGATGTAACTCAGATCAACAGCTGATTTCAGAGACTTGCAGTCGTAACAGTGGATAAGGTAAGGTATGGTATAGCTAAGAGTGGTCCAGACGAACCATACAGAAGTACCACATACAGAAGGAAAGACACTGAAACGTGGTAGAGCCGTAGGTAGAGCTTAAGGTATAACTTAAGAACGATGCAGCGTTAAGGCTTAGAGAAACACAGCCCTATTTGGTTGTTGATTCAAAGAGAATATTTGATTGAATCCTCAGCAGCCTGCCCAGTGGTACATGTTGTTTGAAGAAGACCACCATAGTTACAGTACCCATAGCAGGTATTAATGCACTGTGTGTTGGAAGCCTTGTCAGTGCATAGGTCAAGATAATGTTCTCGGTGCTTTGGGTTGAATTTCGTATCTTTCTTTCCTTTTGCCACCATTGTGACATTATCTCTCACTTTAAACATAGTTTTTGCGTTGAATATGTTAATGTTAAGTGCAAAAAAGGCATTTAAGAAAATATTCATGATATACACTGACTAAGGACTTGATTGGGAACACCTACTTATTAATCTAATCAGCCAATTGTGAGGCAGCATTGCAATGCAATGAGTGTAGGTGCCAGACAGGGTGGTTTGAGTTTCTCAGAAACTGCTGATCTCCTGGGATTTTCAGGCACAAAAGTCTAGAGCAGGGGTCTCCAATCTTATCCTAAAAGGGCCGGCGTGGGTGCAGGTTTTTGTTTTAACCCAGCAGTAACACACCTGATTATACTAATGAACTAATCGTGGTCTTTAATCAAGACCTAGATGAGTAGAATCAGCTGTCTTAGTCCTGTGCTAAAACAACAACCTGCACACACACCGGCCCTTTCTGGATAAGATTGGAGACCCCTGGTCTAGAGTCTACAGAAAATGGTGCGGGAAACTCACTGAGCAGCAGTTCTGTGGGCAGAAATACCTTGTTTACGAGAGAGGTCCAAGGTGAATGGCCAGACTGGTCAAAGTATAATTAATATGTTAAAAAGTGCTCACTGAGTGTATGTTTGAATTAAATAATGGATTCAAAATAATGAAATTATGGGGAAGAAGATCTCACACCTGTATTGGGGCAGATAATTTTTCTGAACTCTTCTCTTCTAAAGAGCTGGATTCCAGAGACTGCAGGATCCTGTGAACAAAACATGGAGACAGATCTTCCAGATACCGGTACAATAGATAAGATTTGTATGTTAAAACATTGTTACAAGACCATTGTATATCCCCTCCTATCATTGAAAAAGGCTCACTGGCATGCTGACTCACCCGCTGCCTGTCCTTAAATTCGGGTTTCAAAATATACAGTTGATGGACTGTCAGTCTGAACCAAAATAATGTATAGCTGTACAGTTTTTCAAGCTCATTGGTAGAAAATTGGTTCTAATTGCTTTAGCCAATGGCATTTTAACATCAGCGCATTCACAGAGAAGGCGTGTGATAAACAGTGTTGTGGTTTCAGGGTGTTTGTTTCTGCAATTCCTCTCTTGACTGAAAGAAGTCCAAAATAAACCTATTGTACCTTTAAACGCATCCTCTTACTGCAGCTCTAACTCACAGCACATGAAGTCAGAGTTTCCTGTTAAATTAATTTGGAGACGACAGCCAAAACTAACAGCACATGGAGACAGAGCTTCCAGTTAAACTCATCCTCTTACTGCAGCACTAACTCACAGCACATGTAAAAATAAAACATGCACCTACACCTGAAAGTTGTCAGTGACCTTGACGTGTAATTAAACAGTGGTTTCAAGGTGTTTGTTTCTGCAATTCCTCTCTTGACTGTAAGAAGTCCAAAATAAACCTAATGTACCTTTAAACTCATCCTCTCACTGTAGCTGTAACTCACCACACATCTAAAAATAAAACATCCACCTACACCTGAAAGTTGTCCGTGACCTTGACGTGTAATTAAACAGTGGTGTCAATTTATACCCATTTCATTACCTTTGATCACTTGTGAACGCTCCTCTGAAGTCTAGTGGAGGACCCATTGAATGATCACTCTTCATAGACAGACAGCCGGGCACAGGTGACTCTGCTCTTTCTACCTGGGCTCTGTGAACATTACATTAAATTACATTATTGGCACTTGGCAGACGCTCTTATCCAGAGCAACGTACAACAAAGTGCATACCCATAACCAGGGATAAGTGCACTGAAAGACCCTAGAGGGAAGTACAAACAAGTACAAACAAGCAACAAAGCAAAACTGAACTATCGAAATTCTGGATAAGTTGGAGGGGTCTGATTGCGGACGCTGGGAGGCCAGCCAAGAGGGAATTGCAGGAGTCCAGGCGGGACAGAACCATCGCTTGGACCAGGAGCTGGGTCGAGTAGGGGGTGAGAAAGGGGCGGATTCTCCATATGTTGTATAGGAAGAACCTGCATGACCGGGTCACCGCCGCAATGGTCTCGGAAAGGAACAGTCTGCTGTCCATCACCACGCCGAGGTTCCTTGCATTGGGTGATTCCCCTGAGGGAAATGGAGAGATCCAGATGGGGAGAGGTATTAGCAGGGATGAATATCATTTCAGTCCTACCTGGGTTGAGCTTTAGATGGTGGTTGTCCATCCAGCTCTGGATGTCACTCAGGTAAGCAGAGATACGGGCAGAAACCTGTGTATCAGATGGTGGGAATGAGATGAAGAGTTGGGTATCGTCCGCATAGCAGTGGTAGGATAGCCTATATGCAGTGATCACAGGGCCAAGGGAACGAGTGTAAAGATAAAAAAGAAGCGGGCCTAGGACTGAGCCCTGGGGAACTCCTGTGGCAAGGGGCCAAGGTGTCGATACCGTATCAGCCCAGGCAACTTGGAAGGAGCAACCAGAGAGGTAGGACTCAATCCAGTCCAGGGCTGTGCCACAGATGCCCGTTGCTGACAGGGCGGACAGGAGGATGGAGTGATCCACAGTGTCGAAGGCAGCAGAGAGATCTAGAAGAATGAGGACAGAGGAGAGGGAGGTTGCTCGTGCGGCATGGAGTGACTCACTGACGGAGAGGAGCGCGGTCTCTGTCGAGTGGCCCGATCTGAAGCCAGACTGATGGGGGCAGGTTGTTGTTAGAAAAGAAAGAAGAAAGTTGAGTAGAAGCAGCTCGTTCTATGGTTTTAGAAAGAAAAGGAAGAAGAGATACCGGGCGGTAGTTCTGGATGATGGAGGGATCCAGGGTAAGCTTTTTTAGCAGTGGAGTGATGTGGGCCTTCTTGGAGGATGCTGGAAAACAGCCAGAAGACAAGGAGGAGTTGACAAGGGAGGTGACAAATGGGAGAATGTCAGGTGTGATAGTCTGGAGAAGAGAAGAGGGGATAGGGTCAAGGGCACAGGTTGTAGGGCGGTGGGAGAGCAGGAGTTGAGAAACATCAGAGTCTGTAAGGGGGGAGAAAGAGAGTTTTTTGAAATTTTTGCAAATTTATTAAAAATAAAAAACTAAGGAATCACATGTACATAAGTATTCACAGCCTTTGCCATGAAGCTCAAAATTCCTGTTTCCACTGATCAACCTTGAGATGTTTCTACAGCTTAATTGGAGTCCACCTGTGGTAAATTCAGTTGATTGGACATGATTTGGAAAGGCACGCACCTGTCTATATAAGGTCCCACAGTTGACAGTGCATGTTGGAGCACAAACCAAGCATGAAGTCAAAGGAATTGTCTGTAGACCTCCAAGACAGGATTGTCACGAGGCACAAATCTGGGGAAGGGTACAGAAAAATTTCTGCTGCTTTAAAGGTCCCAATGAGCACAGTGGCCTCCATCATCCGTAAATAGAAGAAGTTTGGAACCACCAGGACTCTTCCTAGAGCTGGCCGTCCGTCTAAACTGAGCAATCGGGGGAGAAGGGCCTGAGTCAGGGAGGTGACCAAGAACCTGATGGTCACTCTGTCAGAGCTCCAGCGTTCCTCTGTGGAGACAGGAGAACCTTCCAGAAGGACAACCATCTCTGCAGCAATCCAACAATCAGGCCTGTATAGTAGAGTGGCCAGACAGAAGCCACTCCTTAGTAAAAGGCACATGGCAGCCCGCGTGGAGTTTGCCAAAAGGAGGACCAAAAGGATGAAAACCTGCTTCAAAGCGCTCTTGACCTCAGACTGGGGCGACGGTTCATCGATTCATTACCTTTGATCACTTGTGAACGTTCCTCTGAAGTCTAGTGGAGGACCCATTGAATGATCACTCTTCATAGACAGACAGCTAGGCACAGATGACCCTGCTCTTTCTACCTGGACCCTGTGAACAAAACATGGAGACAGATCTTCCAGTTAAACTCATCCTCTAACTGCAGCTCTAACTCACTACACACGGAGACAGATCTTCCAGATAACAGTACAATAGATAAGATTTGTATGTTAAAACATTGTTACAAGACCATTGTAAATCCCCTCCTATCATTGAAAAAGGCTCACTGGCATGCTGACTCACCCGCTGCCTGTCCTTAAATTCGGGTTTCAAAATATACAGTTGATGGACCGTCAGTCTGAACCAAAATAATGTATAGCTGTACAGTTTTTCAAGCTCATTGGTAGAAAATTGGTTCCAATTGCTTTAGCCAATGGCATTTTAACATCAGCGCATTCACAGAGAAGGCGTGTGATAAACAGTGTTGTGGTTTCAGGGTGCTTGTTTCTGCAATTCCTCTCTTGACTGTAAGAAGTCCAAAATAAACCTATTGTACCTTTAAACTCATCCTCTCACTGCAGCTGTGACTCACAACACATCTAAAAATAAAACATCCACCTACAGCTAAAAGTTGTCCATGACCTTAACCTGTAATTAAACATTGGTGTCAATTTATAGCGATTTCATTACCTTTGATCACTTGTGAACGTTCCTCTGAAGTCTAGTGGAGGACCCATTGAATGATCACTCTTCATTGACAGACAGCTGGGCATAGGTGACCATGCTGTTTCTACCTGGGCTCTGTGAACAAAACAAGGAGACAGATCTTCCAGTTAAATTAATCTTCTTACTGCAGCTGTAACTCACAGCACATCTAAAAATAAAACATCCACCCACAGCTAAAAGTTGTCAGTGACCTTGACCTGTAATTAAACATTGGTGTCAATTTATACCCGTTTCATTACCTTTGATCACTTGGGAACTCTCCTTTGAAGTCTAGTGGAGGACCCATTGAATGATCACTCTTCATGGACAGACAGCTGGGCACAGGTGACCCTGCTCTTTCTACCTGGACCCTGTGAACAAAACATGGAGACAGAGCTTCCAGTTAAACTCATCCTCTTACTGCAGCTCTAACTCACAGCAAATCTGAATATGACATAATACACCTCACGTATATCTGAAAGGTTCCACTGACATTTCACTATAATCAAACAGCACATAACATCCACCTACAGCTGACAGTCACACTCAAGTGTAATTAAACAGAACTGTTAATCACTGTCATACTGCAGTGCCAGCAGCTGGACCATCATGCACCCTGTTCCTGCCAAATGACTGAAGCTAAGTGTGTGCTTGGTTAGAACTTGGAAGGTTTAAACTTGCTGGTTTTGGCTAGTCAGGGGCGATCGTCCTTCTGGTCGAATGAACAGTAATGTCCCAGTGCAGTGATGGGGACACTGTCGTTGAGGAAATTCCGTCTTTCATATGAAATGTTAAACCGGGGTCCTGACTCTGTGGTCATTAAAGATCCCATGACACTCTTCGCAAAGACTCGGGGGGTCTCCGATGTCCTGGTTAAATTCCTAATCTGGCTCTTTCAACCTCACACTTAATCATCCCTGATTCAATTGGTACAAATGTTGTTCTCTCCCTCTCCACCTCAGCAAGTGTGCGGTGAGCACTCTGGCACAAAATGTGGTTCCTCATAGCTGTTGTTAATGCTGCCTGATGCTCCATGCACTCTCGAACAGGTAAAACCAAAGACATAGCTGTTGTTAAGGCTGCCTGAAGCTCCATGCACTCTGTAACAGGTAAAACCAAAATGGTTTGACATTAAACAGGAGGTAAAAAAGAGAAATGAAGCACATCAGCCGCAGGGTAGGGTCAGAGTCATGTTCGCTGGAGGAACACATTGGCCATTGGGTACATTTTCCCTGTCCTTGCACAGAGCCACGCGAGGTGTTTGGCCTGTCTGAAGCGACTCACAAGCCTCAGCAAACAAAAACGGTCTTTGGAGATTCACTCTCTCTGAAGTGAGCCTTGCACCAAATCCTGTTTGTCTGGCTACTGAACCCCTGTGTGGATGATCATTTATGTACTATTGTAATGCATTGACCATCTCCTTATACCTGTGGTGACTGCCGCTACAGTATTTTGGTAGGCTCCTGTAAACCAAAGCAGTGTAATCTCTAGCTGTTTTGTCACGGCGCATTTCCTTGGTGAATTTATTAACACATTCAACTTCGGTTTATAGTGAGTGAGCGGCAGTTCTGCGGATGGAAATTCCTTGTTGATGAGAGAGCTCAATGGAGAATGGCTGGACTGGCTTGAGCTGACAGAAAGGCTACAGTAACTCAGATAACCACTCAAATTGTGGTGAGCAGAAAAGCATCTCAGAATGCACAACACATCAAACCTTGAGGCGGATGTTTTCTTGGCACACTTTGGGCCTGTTAATACCAATCAACCATCACTTGAATGCCACAACCTATTTAAGTATTGTTGACCATGTACATCCCTTCATGGCCACAATGTGCCCATATTCTAATGGCTACTTCCAGCATGATAATGCACCATGTCACAAACCAAAAGAGACGCTCTTATTTCATGAAATAATTGTTCCTTCATAGACATCATTCTTTACCTTCAAGTCTAACAAATCGCTTTGCAGTAATAGGGGAAATAATTCTGAAATGGCAAATAGTGAGGAATTGAAAGCCCTAATTTGTCACGGCGTGGGGTACAGAGGAACCAAAAGTAGACAGGGGTGCAGAAAAATGGCAGGTTTAATTGCAGGCGGATAATCAAAAACCGGGAGCCCCTTCCAAATAAGGCTTCAGAGGTTCAGAGATCCACAAAAACCAAAGAAGAGTCCAGGGAAGCAGGCAGGGGTCATACATGAGAATCCAGGAAACAAAAATCAACAAGACAAAATGCCACAAGGGCAAGGGCTCAGGAATAAGTGGGCTAGAACAGTAAGTAGTAAAAGGACTCGGGACTCGAAAAAGCAGAATATGATGAACTAGCAAGGTGCAACTGCCAACTGAAAAAGACAGGTATAAATACACAAATGAGACAAACTAGGTGGGGCATGGGAGTGAGGGCGGTCTGTGAAATTAACATCAGGTGAGACACAAGAAAGGGTAATAATACAATAATGAGGGGGAAATGAAAAACCCGGACTGTATTCACAAATAGACATATGTAATACAAACGGCTCCGGACTAGGGAGTGGACAATTGCACAGAATCAGGAGATGTAGTGATAACGAGAGACAAGTAATCAGTTATAGAATAGGGAGGCGGAGTTACAAAACAGAATAGAAACTGGAGTAATATATGTAATGTCATCTAGCTAGCTACTACCTGCACGCAATAATGTTGCCGAACATGACAGTCCATTTAGAATTTCAGATTAGCCTCATTCATGGTTAGCACTGCGTTAAGTCTATGGACAATATGTTGTCGAAATGTTGAATTTTGAGGCCTAATTCAAAGTTAATTAAATGTACAGTCATACAATGAGGAAAGGTGGTGGTGTCGTTATGCATTAGATTTAAATGTAGTTCTTTTTGTGCAAAACGTTATTTATTTTTAAGGGTATTGTGGTGGCCCGGTCCAGGATCGGCCCCCCACTCAAGCGGAGCGGCCTATGTGCAGACGGCAGGAGCTGGGAAAGGTAATAGACGGCAAATATTTCCATGTTTCCTGCCTACAGGGTGCAGCACCATGGAGAGAGACCAGGAGCACCAGCCCGTGGACAGCACTGCAGAGAGGAACCACATGCAGAATGTACCCCGCATGCGAGTAATAAAGATCCATGCAGCTGCGCCTCATTTGCAGGGGAAGCAGCATCCTACAAAAGACCCAGCTGGCAGACAGACGGGAGCTGCGACTAGAGGAAAGGCCAGCACATCCGTGGAAACCGGCAAACTGAGAAACTCTGATTTCTATTTTTAACTATGTTCGTAAATGGAAGCTACCCCAGCTAAAGTCGGACTGAGGCAGTGGAAGACCGGGAAGTGGACCAAATAGTAAGAAATTATAGAGGCTAATGTTCAAAGGTCAGTCTAGACATTGTTGAAGTTGAAGCAATGTTGGGTATTGCAGCAAAACAATGATCCAAATCATACCTCAAAATCAACCATGAAGTACCTCCAGGAAAGACAGATGAAGGTTTTGGAATGGCCACCACAGTCCCCAGACATATTACTGAAAATCCGAAGAATATTTCTGAGCTAGAGGTGTTCTACCAGGAAGAATGGGGGAAAATTCCAAAAGTGAGAATTGAAAGACTTAGTATGCGACAGGAACCATTTACAAGCTGTTATAGTTGCTCGAGGAGGAGTTACAAAGTACTAACTGAGTTCCCACACTTTTGCACAAGGCCATTTTCCTTTTTTTATTATTTTGAAACTGTAAAAAATTAAAATAAAGTAAAATAATCTTGTTTTCAAATTTGAAGAATGTTTGACATTGTACCATTTAGAGGTCAGGTTTGCTTCAGTTCAGATATAATATAATTTAGATATTAATTGTAAAAGGCTTTTTGACCAGGGGTGCCCACATTTTTGCACACTAGTGTACAAAAGTACCTAGGAATTGGCAGGTGAGTATAGGTGCTTTGGGGTATATGAGATGTGTTTGAAAGGTATTTTTAATAATTGTTCATGTTTTTGTGTTACCGGTATGCATGGGAGCACTAGAGATGTGGAGAGAAGGAGAGAGGAGGCTGCAGGACTTGAGAGGAGAAGTTAGAAGAGACCAAGAACAGAAACAGAGAATCTGTGCACTGTAGGACACATTGTATTTACTGTGCTTTTAAAAAATGAGTGTCAATTGGCAAAAGTACATTTTAGAATTATTTAATAGACAACCATGGTATGGAAAGACAACCAAGTTGACAAAACGTGCTTCTCAACATTATAAACGGCCTTTGTGTGGATATAGAATGGGCAAATGTACGAGCCCGGGCCACTCCCCTGTCTGTGTGCTTCACTATTCGGGGGGTTTCGGTAGTTTCCAGGGTTTCAACATTTCTTCCAATCTCGCATTCCTTACTTCCGGCTTCTTTCACTAGTTAATGTTATAAAGCACAATTCTTACTAACAACTACTTATTAGGATCACTCTTCATGGACAGACAGCTGGGTACAGATGACCCTGCTCTGTCTACCTGGACCCTGTGAACAAAACATGGAGACAGAGCCTCCAGTTAAACTCATCCTCTTACTGCAGCTCTAACTCATATCACATTAAATATCTGAGTCATGTATTTATACCTCTTTCTGTTAGTGCTGGTGGTTCCACCTTTGGTCTCTGGCTCCTCTGAGAGACTCATTTTAGAAACAGCGCCCCCTATCTCAGGAGACTGGAACACTGCAGACCAGATCTCAACACATGTGGGTTCTGACCCAAATCAGTCAACCTGTAAACACACAAAATGAGAACACATTGAACACACAAAAAGACACACTAATACAAAACACTTACACAATATAGCACAGTTTTGACAGGAAGCAATATCTGGAATTTAAATGGTCCATAAACCTATACTCCACATCCATCCATCCATCCGTAATCGAATCTGCTCATTTCTGGTCAGGGTCATGGGGGGGCTGGGTCTATCTTTCCAGATCTTTGATATTTTGATGTGTGCTTAAGGACTGTCCTGCTAAAACAATCTTGGAACACGCATTTGTTCTTTGTATTGGGCCTGCGTATTCGTACTCTGTATTGGATTTTTTTGTAAGATAACAAAAAATACAAAAAATGTATCTTTAAATCAACACCAAACCTATGCCCAGCCAAAGAGCTCTAATGTAATCTCATTTGACCACAGTAGATTGGACAAGGCCATTAAGGAAATTATAGCTGCTTTTTTCATTCCTACCAATATAAGCATTTATCCTGAATCAATTCCAAATAGTCTTTTGGCATGAAGGCAGTGGTGCATAACATACACTATTGCCCTCTACTGGTGCACAGCATACACTACTGCCCTCTACTGGTGTATAATATACACTAGCACCCTCTACTGGTGCATAACATACACTACTGCCCTCTACTGGTGTATAACATACACTACCGCCCTCTACTGGCGCACAGCATACACTACCGCCCTCTACTGGTGAATAACATACACTACTGCCCTCTACTGGTGTATACCATACACTAGCACCCTCTACTGGTGCATAACATACACTATTCCTATAACTTCTTAATCCCCTCATAGTAGTAAATCAACCAACCATTTGTTTATTTTAATTTGTGAGTTTGTTTCCTCGGATTTGGGTAAAATTGATTTTAAATGCATATTACCTCAGTTTTATACCCAAATGAAACAGGAAGCCATTGAAGGCCAGAACACAGTTCCGTAGGACTGAGATTAACATAATCTCATGTCAACATATTGGTGTTGATTTCACTTTGTTAGATTTTCTTCATCAGAATCTTCAAGGTTTAACTACACATTTTGAGTTTTTCAACTGCACATTAGTCCATAATTACATCACATTTAACAAATAAGAACAGGCTGGCAAGAAAATGTTCATGGAAAACATCCAAAGCAGATAATTATTTCTTAAGGGTACAATAGGTAATCTAAAGGTCAAGAGAGGAATTGCAGCAACAAACACGCCACAACACTGTTTATCCCACCCCCTTCTCCATGAACGTGCTGAAGTTGAAACGCCATTGGCTGTGGCAATTAGCATTAATTTTCAACCAATGAGCTTGAATTATTGTACAGCTATACAATGTTTTGAGTGCCGGCCTATCAACTGCATATTTTGATCCCCGAATTTAAGGATTATAAACACAGGCAGAGGGTGAGTCAACATGTCAGTGAGACCTTTTCAATGATAGGAAGGGATTTACAATGGTCTTAAAACAATGTTTCAACACAAACGTCTTACCTATTATACTTTTAAGTAGCCTCATTGTAAAATGTAAAAGCATTTTTACCATGTATTCTTCGTTTCCAACTCAAACATAATGCAGACTGGGATTGACGTGGCTTTGAAAACACGCTTTCCTGCTTTGAAGCTGTGGACCACACCTTGTGAAATGGCGTCTAATGCAACTAACCTGCGTGGGAAAATCTATTTCCTCAAAATATGTCAGAATTCTTTCTAGAATAAGTTAATACATTAAATGGCTTAGCGAATATGGCACAACGGTTTGTTTGATAATCGCACAAAAAAATAACTTCAAAATTATGATGTTAATACAATCCTGAACAGATGTGTTAGGAGGTGGGTCCTTCCAACACGCGGGCACAAACATTTATTTTCATTATTAAAAAAAAAAATTCTATGTTCGCAACAATTCTTCATTTTTGTGGCTCAGACTGTTCATATTCATGAACCGTCTCGAAGTGCGGTGTTGTCTGAAAAGTAGTTACCAGGATCAGGAGGACATGGAGATATGGGCACAACTCCTGGATCCCTGGGGAGTTCATGTTAAAGACTTTTTACAAATATTTCAATTATTACATTCATATTTTAATAGCATCCAGGTCACATGACCCATTGATTCCAAACCAAAGCAGATTAATTCTACTATTCATACCATATTAGGGCACACATTGTTGTGTCACCAAAATATTGTTATTGTGTTTTAATAAATATTTAAATGGAAAATAGTAGATTTCTATTATTTATTTGGAATAGCTTTCAGGTCACATGACCCATTGACACAAAACAGCATAGTTGCTACATAAAGCATGATTGTTGATGTACTCCTGATGTACTCTTGATAAGCACCGGTTTCCACCTTGCTACTCTTTCGCGAATCCCTTATTGCCCAGTCTCTATCTCATTGTAAGGTGGACACATTGTGTGGACACAGACAAAAGCTGAAGCTAGAGAGGCCTGGGGTCTTTGGGTGTTCTTCTGGGATCATGTGTGATTTCCTGGGCCCTTGGAGGAATTTTAGCAGTCCAGCCACTCTCAAGAAGAATCTCCACTGCTCCAAGTATTCTCCATTTGGAGATAATGACTCACTGTAGTTAGGAGTCCCAGAGCCTAAGCAATGGCTGTGTTTACCCCTTTCAAGGCCTGATATACACTCAGTGACCACTTTATTAGGTAGACCTGTACACCAGCTTGTTACTGCAAATATTTAATCGGCCAATCATGTGGCAACAACTAAATGCATCAAAACATGCAGACATGGTTAAGATGTCATTCAGAGATAATTACATTACATTACATTACATTATTGGCATTTGGCAGACGCTCTTATCCAGAGCGACGTACAGTTGATTAGACTAAGCAGGAGATAATTCTCCCCTGGAGCAATGCAGGGTTAAGGGCCTTGCTCAAGGGCCCAACGGCTGTGTGGATCTTATTGTCGCTACATCGGGATTCGAACCACCGACCTCCGTGTCCCAGTAATTTACCTTAACCACTACGCTACAGGCCGTATAATGTCGATAATGTCAGAATGTGGAAGAAACTAAGTGATCTAAGTGACTTTGACTGTGGAATGATCGGTGCCAGACAGGCTGGTTTCAGTATCTCAGAAACTGCTGATCTCCTGGGATTTTCACACACTAGTCTCTAGAGTTTGCAGAGCATGGTGCAAAAAAAAAAAAAACATCCAGTGAGCAGCAGTTCTGCAGACAGAAATGCCTTGTTAATGAGAGACATCAGAAGAGAATGGCCAGACTGGTCAAAGGGGACAGGACGGTGACAGTAAAGTTAATAGGCTACAGTAACAGAAGACTTACTAAGTCTAAAAAATAAGTCTAATACATACCTAATAAAGTGCTTATCAAATAAAGTGTATTTCAACAACTTTTTTCTCATCTCTTCTGGAATTTTCTTTGATCGTGGCATACCAAACCTATAAATGTATCTGAATGAAAGCAGTTCTGCAAAGAAAAGTGTGATAATATTCCTCCACAGCGATGTGAAAGATTTATATGAAATTACAGGTGGAAACGGTAGTGCAACCAGTTAGTTAGTAAGATTAAGGGGCCAATTACTTTTTTACAGGGGTGACCTGGGTGTTTAATTATTTTTTTAATTAAATAAATTAAGTAGTCATTTAGACAATTTGTAAAATAAAATATTTATTTAGGATTTAAACTGCTATTGACAATAAAAACAGGTGTGCCCTATGTGGGATCAATAGTCTAATTATTTCATATTGGTTTTTAGTCACTAGGTCTCGTGGTTGGGAAGCTATTGAAAAAACATTTGTTTTTCATGAGCAAAAAGAAATCTGAATTTTTGAACTAATTCTTCTTTCAACATACACTCAGTGAGCACTTTATTAAGTATTTATTACTTATTTTTTAGACTCTTACTGCTGTAGCCCATCCAATTAGAGTTATGATGTGTTGTGTGCTCAGAGATGCTTTTCTGCATACCACTGTTGTAATGTGTGGTAATTTTAATTTTCTATTATTATTTTTTTTGCACCATGCTCTGCAAACCATAGAGACTAGTGTGCATGAAAATCCCAGGATTTTCTGAGATACTCAAACCACTCTGTCTGCCACCAACAATCATCCCACAGTCAAAGTCACTTAGATCACATTTTTTCCCCATTCTGATGGTTGACTTGAACATTAACTAAACTCCTGACCCATATCTAAATGACTGTATGCATTGCACTGCTGCCACATAATTGGCTGATTTCATAATGAATAAGTAGGTGTAATAAAGTAAAAATGTTCCTAATAAAGTGCTCAGTGAGCGTATATATTTTTAAGAAAAAGATGTGTGCCCTGAGTGGGATTCATAATAGTATTATATGCTTTTGGTATTGAGTCACTATTACCTTTCCATTAACAGAAGAGATTTTTTCAATTACAATATTTAAATAAAATATTAAGAAGCATATTTCAAAGTGCTTCACTCAAAATATTTATTAAAGATAAAGTAGCACATATTGACAATAAAAAGACATGTAGTTTATGACAATAGTAGTGAAATTATTGTTTTACATGAAATAAGAGAAATCCAATTTTCTCCATTAAAATATTTATGAAACCTGAAGAAGCACATGTTGACAACAGGAAAACCTCTGCCTTATGTGGGAATAGCATAATTCTCCCCTATTGGTTTTCAGTCATTGTCTCAGTGACCTGGAAGATATTGAACGATCTATTATTTTTCCAATCAAATAATACACTTTTTTTTTACACTTAAAACCCTCCTGTTATGCTGTGGGTCAAATTGGCCTGTTTCAAATTTTTTAAATACAGGGAAAAAAAAAGAAAAAGGTTTGGAGCATGAAACCTTTTCTGCTGGGCTTAATTACTGTCATGAACATATAAATGAAAAAATAATAATTTAACGTGTTTGCAAGCCCCCCCCCCCCCCCCCCCCCCGCATGTTTATATTACACACATACTGTTTGGGTCAATTTGACCCGGCAGTCATAATGGAGAATACTTATAAAAGGGTAAGGGTAAAATTATAAAATTTAGACCAAAACTGATTTGATTTCTTTTCCAAAATGACAGACAACCCAACTGCACACACATGCACACACATGCACACGCACACACGCACACACACACACACACACACACACACACACACACACGCACACACACGCACACACACGCACACACACAGACAGATGCACAGAAAGACAAACGCACACACACAGAATTTGTTCCTGGACCCCAACTACCCTTCCTGCACTTTCTACGGGAAAAATGTGAAATGTGTATCAATTTTCACTCTACCTAAGACAAGAACCCACGGGAAAACTCCGCCCACAATCAGGGAGGATGGGCAACATATAAAAGAGCTTGCATGCAGAGCCACCAACATTACGCATCTGTACTCTCTCAGAGGTTGAAAAGATGAGCAATATGAGCAGTAGAATGACAGCCCAGGAAGCTCTGGAACACATCTTTGGTCAGGATGGTGAAGTAGAGGAGGAAGTTTCTGAAAGTGAAGATGATCTTGAGATCAATTCTGATCATGATGATTTTTCAGATGATGAGGGAAATATCCCAAACCCATCAACTCCAAGAGAGACATTAATTTAAAAAAATGGTCAAATAGAATGGTTCTCATCTCTTCAGGCGTCAGGGAACAACATCAGATGCAAACATAATAAAAGCAGCGCCAGGGCCCACTAGGATGGCAGTGACTCGTGTCACAGACATAAAATCTGCTTTTGAGTTGCTCATTCCTGATTCAATCCAGAAAATTGTTCGAATTGTTGACGAATTTAGAAGGGAGGCGTGTTTTTGGGCAGGAGTGGAGAGAACTGGACAATAAGCATTTACATGCTTATTTGGGGCTTCTCATCCTGGCTGGGGTTTATAAGTCTGTGAATCGACAGCCAGCCTGCGGGATGCAGAGACAGGCAGGGTCATATTCCGAGCCACTACGTCATTGGAGATGTTTCATATTTTCTCAAGGGTCATCAGGCTTGATAATCGGGAGAAAACAGCTGGCAGACGGGAGAGGGATAAGCTGGCAGCTATTAGGACAGTGTGGGACAAGTGGGTAGAGCGGCTGCCACTACTCTACAACCCAGGTCCTAATGTCAAAAGCCTGGTGGTATTCAGAGGTCGCTGCCCCTTTAGGCAATACATGCCTTCAAAGCCAGCAGAATACGGCATAAAGATCTGGGCAGCTTGTGATGCAAACTCAAGCTATGCATTGAACATGCAGGTTTACACTGGTAAGCCTATTGGAGGAGCACCAGAGAGAAACCAGGGCATGCGGGTGGTTCTTGACATGATCCAGGGTCTCAGGGGCCACAACATTACCTGCAACAACTTTTTCACATCCTACACCCTGGGTCAGAAGCTGCTGAAGTGGAAGCTTAAATTGATAGGTACTGTTCGGAAAAATAAACCTGAACTTCCTGCTGAACTGCTGTCAATGAAGAACAGGGCTGCTCAGTCTTCAAAGTTTGCCTTTACAGACACCAGAGCCCTGGTCTCTTACTCTCCCAAAAGAGGGAAACATGTTGTGTTGATGAGCACGCTACACAAGGATGCCAAGATCAGCACCAGAGAGGACCAGAAACCTGAGATGATCCTGGATTACAATGCCACCAACGGAGGGCTGGACAATCTTGACAAGGTGACTGGGTCCTACAGCTGCGAACGCATGACAGCGCGCTGGGCTTTGGTCATTTCTTATAACATCGTGGATGTGTCAGCCTACAATGCGTTTGTCATCTGGACTGAGATCTTCCCAGATTGGAAAGCTTCCAAGCTGTTCAAGCTGTTGAGGAGCTTGGGAGAGCACTTGTGACACCCCACATTGAGAGAAGGCAGCACCTGCCAAGAAGCCGAGCCGATGTAGTCATAGTGAGGAGGATCCAGGAGGAAGACGCACCTACTCCACCTGTGTCCTACAAGGTAAGTGCATGTGCGTGTGTGTGTGTGTGAGTCAGGTGATCAGGATGCACAAAACTTCTATACTGTTCAAACTAATACAGTAATCATCATCTTCATCTTTCTAGGTTGCTGCTGCGGGAAAAAAGAGGAAGCGGTGCCAAGTCTGCAAGCCCAGCAAGACTAGCATCACATGCTTCAAGTGAAAAACATTAATTTGCAAAAAACATGTGGTGACATACTGCCATTCATGTGCTTCATAGACACACACACACACACACACACACACACACACACACACACACAAACACAAACCAAATGTTCTCTCCTTCTTGTTCAGGTTTCCTGTTGTAAACATTGTAGACATTGTTAAAAATTAAATGTAGTTTTAAGATGTATTTCAATTTAAAGGGTCAGTTTGACACCTAACAGAAGAGATGTGTTGTTTGAATTATACAACATGCCCCCATAACAGAAACTATTTTGTTTAAAAAAATAAAAATGAAATAAGAATGTGTTGAAACAAATGTGGTGAATGTCTCATTTTTGCCAGTGCACAGAAGAAAAAAAAACTGTTTGAAAATGATATTTTAATCGAAAACGAATGAATTCTCATCATTAAAACATGATCTGTAAGAGGTGAAAAACTTGATTATACTAAATATTAATTAAATTGATATAAATTGAGCTAAAGATAATGTTTATGGAGAAATATATATATTTTTTTTACTACTTTCAGATGGTGAAACATGCACCGGGTCAATTTGACCCGGGGACATTATTGCTGTTCCCTAAAGTTGAACATAACAGGAGGGTTAAATATTTATGTAATAACAATATAAACAGGTGTCGCCTGTGTCGGATTAAAACTGGACTTATTTGGTATTGTCTTTGAACACTATGCCCTGGAACACTATGTCTTTGGAATCAAAGAGTTGTGTCCTTATCGCAATATCCACCGTTTTATTTGTCATTGGTTCAGTGGGTCATGTGACCTGGAAGCTTTTGAAATCTTAGTGTAATAACTACAATGTAATAACTTCCCAGGGGATCCAGGAGTTGTGCCCGTATCTCCATGTCGTCCTAACCCTAAACACATTGTTTGAACGCTATGGGCACTATTGTTAAAAGGCTATTAACATTTTAATTTGATAACCACTTTTCAAACAACACCGCACTTTTCAGAATTGTTGCAAACATATATGAGATGGGTGCGTGGGGGGTTGGACCCAAAATGCACACGACTCAGAAACGGGTGTAATAAAGTCTCGTCAGGGCTTTATTCAGGGAATGTCCAGTGAGCGTAGTCAAAAAACAAGCAATGTTCATACACGTAAAATCCAGCCAAAACCAAAGTACAGTACTGAGGGAGAAGGCAGTCTCGTAATCGGTACACCATGCAAAAAGGCAGGCTCAGGGTCGATGACGGCGCAAGAGTCAAGACCGAAGGGCAAAAGCACAAAGACAGTGATAATATAGATTTTTTTTTTAAATTAATCATGGCCCTAATGGATAAATAAAAGTTTGAGCCTTGATGTCGGAAGCTCCCACCTCATAACACACTTATTCTGGAATTTGTTACCATCGTAATTACGAAGCTATTGACGATATTTTTCCGTAATATAAAATGTGAGATGAAAGAGAAAGCGTTGTGCTGTAAAATATGCATTTTGAGCAATGTGGCGTGTTTTATTGAAGTGCTATTGAAGTCCGAAAATCGAATATAAAACTTTACCGCACCGTTCAACATTAGGCTACCGATACAAAATTGCATTCACTTAAGTTAAATCCACGGATTATATATTTTGCTGATATTAAATCATCAAACCAATACGTAGGCAAAGCTACTGAATTTACGCCGCAGTTTTGACAAAATGTTCTGTGTCAAAATTTTGCCTGGGCTACGAGAGGCCCGCGTGTCATGATTCCGTCATATATCCAACGATCCAAAATTGAAATAAAACATGAAATATGTTGGGGAAAAAGTAAGAAATACTTTTTGTTTTTATCCCACATGGGAATTTTTAAAATAACCTAGCATACACCTAACCGAATTAAGCAGCAGTAATCATTGAAAATATACAGACAGACTAAACATTTCATTAATATTCACTTCTAATATACTTTTCTAATGTACAGACATACTAAACATTTGATTAATTATTCTCTTCTAAGGGAGTAAATGTACGTTTCATTCTCATTTCATTCTCATTCTCATTTCAACAGTTTTCACTGTGGTTTCTTGAGTTTTCATAAGCTCAGCTATAATTAATGTTCTATGTCAAATAGATACACTTCTGGCATAACACATCGAGAGTCCCGGAGAAATCAGCGGTACAGTCATATCTTGCTCTGCCCGTGTCCCTGTTTGAGGCGAATTCCCAAACCTCCCCACACCCCTTCAACTGTAGCTTCTCTCCATCCCACTGCACACAGGCTACTTACTCCGTTCTTTTATTCCATTTTGTTTCTTTTTTTACTGCCTCTTCTTTACCCTCCGTGTTCAAAATGACGATTAGCTTGAAATACTTAAAAGTTCATCTTTTGGATTTTATTCCCACTTCCTCAAGGAGGAGCCAGTCGCGAATTGCCGTAACAGATTTTTTTACCGAAGGTGACCCCTCTCTTGAAATAAGGGTTCGAATCCAGCTCTGGCTGTTATTTTAACTTAAAAAGGTGAGGTTTATAATGTTTATGTGATCCACTCACGTGATGTTGTGCAATAACCTTTTATACCAAGGAAAATATATAAATATAAAGTGACAATGCTGATGGGTGTAATACTCAATTCCTGTCTTTGGAATTTGTTTCCCCCCCCTCAGATTTAAATACCCTTTAAAGCCTTAAAAGGGTATTCAAAGCCATTCCTTATAGCGGGATTACGATAAAGTCCACTGAATCCAGAGTGCATTGCCTGTATCTGTGACAAATGCTGTTCCAGCAGATAAACATAATTTTTCAGTTAAAAAGACTTTTCATAATTTTCATTTAATATTTGTTTTGTATAATTCCATAATTTGCTAATAAACAAAGGAATTTTAATTACTTTGAGGTCCTGACACTCGTTAGATATTTGATATTCGAATGCTTTGCGATCGTGAGCATAATCATTTATGATTCAGTGATTTTATACAGGGGCCTAAGAGATAAATAGGCCTAACAATTATTTCATTGATAAAACCACCTTCAACTGCACAAAGAGCATGACTCTCTTAAAGGTAATTTTATTTTGATCTTTTGATAATTTGAATCAAAATGTTCTTAGTTGATTGGTTATATTACACAAAGTGGTTCAAGATAAAAAGTTTAGTTTCTTGACATTTCAGTAAAATAATAATAAAAAGTAAAAATGAATATCATCAAGAAGAATACATTTCCTGCTTCAGTGTTCTTTGATGGTCACCTAACACCTCAACCCTACTCGATGATCAAAGGGGGTTAGGAACAACCATTTGGTTTCCTTCCACATCACATGCGTACAAAATAATGCATATTCGTCTGCCTGTCACCTCATCAGGGACGGGACCTGCCTTTTATTTCAGCATTTTACTTCAGGAGGTTTGGGGCATAAAAGCTAATTCTCATGCAACATGATTTTGTGATTGAAATGATACGCTTCATACTGTAATGAAGACTATTTTTGCTGTATTAATAAATTGTTATTGATCTGAATTTTGGACTTACTTCACAAAGGACCAAATTCCTACACATAGCAACACTGTAGTCATTGCTTTAATACAGACATAATTTATGAATTTCACTGATATTAACAGACACACATACACATCATGATACAGTACCCAATACACACACACATGAAGACACCCGTATACAATACAAACTCTTTAATTACTAGGTATGCAACATCTATGTAAAAAAAACTGTGCGGCAACAGCACAAACATACACTTAAACAAAGGGACTGAAACGAATACTGTATATAAACCTGTCCCAAAAAAAAGCATTTTACAATGTTCCAATGTTCAATGTTGGGGGGGTGGGGGCTTGGAAGAACTGTGTGTATCTGTGTGTGTGCGTGTGTGTACATGTGCATGTCTGTGTGTACGTGTGCGTGTGTGCTTGCGTGCGTGCGTGCGAGTGCGTGCGTACATGCATGCATGCGTGCATGGGTGTATGCGTGTGTGTGTGTACATGCGCGTGTCTGTGTGTGCATACGCGTGTGCTTCATTTTCCTCTCTCAGCTGATCAAGATAATTGATCTTTGTTTTGCCTTTTCATAAAAGGCAGTGGTCTGAAACTCACTCAAGGTCATCTCCCTTTCCATGCCTTGTGTTTGGTTTTGGGAAAATACCTTAGCTGGGCAGTATATGTACTTGCCATGCACAACCAGGGAGTGGAGGCGGAGGGGGAGAAGTTGTTGCTGGCTGTATTACTGCTACAAAACAAAAAGTATGGGGTTACTGACTTAAAACACTAAATTAACAAAGTATCTAAGAGCTGACACAATAACACTCAACAATCACTTCAGTTGTGTTTACGGAGTGAGGCTCGCCTTCATCCAGTCGTGTCTCTGGCTCATGTGTGGCAGGGGCTGGAGGATGTAAAAGAGGACATATTGTCAGAGACAGAGAGATGTGGCGCTGTTGTAGCAACTCCACTGTGAACATTGAGACAAAGGGTCATCAGTCAAACTATTGTATTGTAATTTCCACAATTGTAGTATATTATCACAACGGAAGTAAGAAATAAAAAGTAAATATAATGAATGATGGCTCTTCACAGAGTATTTACTATTGGGTAAGATTCAATGCCATACTTTGCACTACTGCTTCAGTGAGCTCCACGAACACACGCAGAAGTTCCACTGGGACTGGAATGGGGGCCTTCACAGGCGCTGAAGGTACATCAGTACCCTCTGTTCTTGACACAGTGGCTGTGGGCTGATTTTTGGAGGCTGTACATGGTGCAGGAGAAGCTATTCAGGCAAAAGAAATCAATGTTAGGATCTAATTTCAGCATAAACAAGTAAAATGATGTAATGGTTATGAATATATTTACCACGCAAGGAGGAGGCAATCACATATACAGGACTGCCTCTGGACACTGCTGTTGTGGGACCACTCAGCTCTGAAGGAAAAAGTCACATTGGAAAGAGTCAAGCTCACATTCTGATAACATTTTTATCCCTTTTTATAAATGCTATATTTCAGAGATTACAATTGTAAACTCGCCAATCCATTAAAAGATGTTTGACACTGCAAGGTTCTCTCTTAATAGAAGACAAGAGAAAGTAAAGAACACAGCCAGAACACGGCCAAAAAAACAAACCAAGGTAATAAAATATTTGTTATGAGAGGATCACCATACCTGTCTGTAGACTTAGTTGGTGCTCTGGTGACTGCAGCAGGTGCTGAAGCTGAAGAAATAGACAAGACTTTGCTCAGAGGACATGCAAATCATAATTGTTCATGAGAAATAACCATATTTGACAGGTAAAAACATCTTTTGTACAAAAGGATTATTAAAATTTTAACAAAAGTCAGAGCAGCTTAGACCACACAAGCTGAACTTGTAAATGTGTGATATTTGTATGTATGTACTATTACACCTGTAGGATGAAACAGGTGTACAAAAAGTGCCAATAATAATAACAACAACAATAATAATAATAATAATAATCGCTACCCCGTCGTAGTAATCTAACTTCGTAGTAACGTTACACCCACAGCTGCTGTGAACAGCGTCCCTAGATACCGTAAAAGTTAACTTTACAAATGACTCCCACTACTAGCTACCCAGCTAGCTACCAAATACCCATCGACATTATTCAAAAGTAGCTTTTCTTAAACGTCGTGACACTTTCCATTTGCGCGACGAAAGTTTCACAATAAATTACGTTCACAATAAATTAACGTCGTGTTGCTATCGGAGGAGGTAACTTACCTTAGTAAGTAGACTGACTGACGACAGGATAAAAAGCGGGGATCCAGACGATTTAAGTGGCGATCCTTTCGTCCTGACGATCGAAATGGTCAAAAGAAATCGGTTCGGTCGGTTTAAAAATATAAACGCGAATAAAATATCAATAAAATCCGATCAAGCTCGTCTCTCTCTCTCTCTCTCTCTCTCTCTCTCTCTCTCTCTCTCTCTCTCTCTCTCTCTCTCTCTCTCTCTCTCTCCCTCTCTCTCTCTCGTAGCGGTTCAGAGGGACTTCCCGTCTTCTCAATCCGATCAAGCTCGTCTCTCTCTCTCTCTCTCTCTCTCTCTCTCTCTCTCTCTCTCTCTCTCTCTCTCTCTCTCTCGTTCTCCTAGCGGTTCAGAGGGACTTCCCGTCTTCTCATTGGCCGCCGCGAAAAACGGGTCCAACGGGTGGCGTTGGTTGTCACACGGGTTGGTTGTCACACTGCTTATATCTCGCTCCATTTTGGTATCAAAATGTTCAGTTTTGGGTTTAACCCAAATGGTCATTGAATGAAAAAGCCACACATCATTGAAATGAGACATATTTCTCAGGTAAAAAAGTTCAATTACAACTCGTTGATGTTTTTCTTTATATAGGTTTTTCTTTAGTTATGCTACAACATGTGGTCGCTATTCTACAATTCTAGCAAAAGTGCACTGTTGGGTTGTCACATTTACTTCCTAATTTTTCATGTCAGATCTATAGCCTAAAATAAATGTCTATCCCAACACATTTTAAATGTTATCTGGTTATGTCCATCATGGACTTTGGATGGGACCGTTGTGGGCCCAGGGCTGATGACGTCCCCTGGATGATGTCCCCTGGTTCTGTTCTTGAGGGCGCATAGAGAGGCAGTCGAGAGGCTACAACACCATCGGTCCTTGAACAGAACTGTGTTGGAGAAACTTCAGGCCTTCTATTGTGTTCGGATCAAATCTTTTCAACTTAAGATATGTAATGAATACTGTCAATTTTTTTAGATTGGAAAAGGCTTCATGATATCCTCAAAAACAGCTAGATGAACACAACAAAAAGTGCTGTGATGTTATGGGTCAGATATGAGCCAGCAGATAATATTGGTTGTTGATAATATAAGTTGTGTAAGTAGTTCTGTGGATCAAATTTGACTCAAACAAAGATTAATCTTTGAGTCTAGACACCCACCCCTCTGGATTTGTACTCCCAATCCCTCTGGCATCCCTCCCCCCACGGGAACTAAAATGAGAAGAAGAGGGCCATTGAGGTGGAATGTTTCTCTCTGAACCCATACTGATCGTATAGAATATTATTTTCATTAAAATAGCAAGCGGTAATGAACTAGTTTTTCTAATACTTTGAACTGTAGCAACGTGAGCAAATATGTGTCGTAGGGCATGAACACCAGTAAGATAAGAGAATCAGAAACATTTGTTTCAAATATCATCACAAGCTTGCAGAAAAACAGGAGCCCACCTAACCACGAAGGAGGGGGCCGCACTGGATTGACCCCAGAGCGTAGAATTGTTTCTCTTGGTGTAGGGGCGACGTGGGGGCGAAGTGGCTCCGGCAGTAAGAACAGTCGTCTGGCAGTCGGAGGGTTGCTGGTTCGATCCCCGCCTGGGCTGTGTCGAGGTGTCCCTTGAGCAAGACACCTAACCCCCAAATGCTCCTGACGAGCTGGTCGGGGCCTTGCATGGCAGCCAATCGCCGTCGGTGTGTGTATGAATGGGTGAATGAGAAGCATCAATTGTACAGCACTTTGGATAAAGGCGCTATATAAATGCCTGCCATTTACCATTTACCATTTGGTGTATGTGTTGGCTGCTGACTGGAGGGAGACAGGGACTGTCCCACTCTCCCCAGCAACAGAATGTGTATATAAGCTGTAATTAAGTATAAGGTGTTATGCCGGGGGGAACAGAGGAACCAGTAGCAGACAGGGGTGCAGAGAAATGGCAGGTTTTAATATCAAAAGGGGCAGACAGAGCAGAGTCGAAAAACATGCCAGGGTCCAGAGCACCAAAACCAGGGGGTCCATCCAAAAAGGCAGAGGTACAAAAATCCAAAAAGCAAAGAAGAGTCCAGGGAAGCAGGCAGGGGTCAAAACCAGAAAACCAAATAAACTAGGGCAAGGACTCAGGAACAAGGGCAAGGGCAAGGGCAAGGGCAAGGGCAAGGGCAACAAGGAGGCTAGAACTGGGGGACAGAATCAAGGGCTCGGGAACAGAAACAGGACAAGACGAACTGGCAGCGTGCAACTGAGAAGGACAGGTATAAATACACAGGGGAATGAGACAAACTAGGCGGGGCATGGGAGTGAGGGCGGTCTAACAAATAAACGTCAGGTGAGACACATGAAATGGCAATGGGACAATAACGAGGGGGGAAACAAAAACGCGGACTGGAATCACAAAGACACACATGTAATACAAACGGCTCCGGACTAGGGAGTAGACAATTTGCAGAGAATCAGGAGATGCAGAGATACAGAGAGACAGGTCCGAATACTTCGCTGAAACTAAGCAAGTAATCAGTGATAGAATAGGGAGGTGGAGTTACAGAACAGAATTGAAACTGGAGATGCATTAGTAAGTTAGTTAAGTGATTAAAATGACAAATACCCAAAACTAGTGAATGTTAGTTTGTTAGTTTGACAAACATATTAGTGTGTTAGTATAATTAGTACTGTACAAATTCTATGTTAGTTGGGAATAGTATATTAGTGCTATGTACAAACATGAAATGGAGAGAAAGCAGGAAGTAAGGAATGTAAGATTGGAAGGAAGACTGAACCCTGGAACTACCATAAACACCCGAATAGTGGGGCACGCAGACAAGGGAGTGACTGGGCTAGTAAACATTCAGACTCAGACATCACAGGGGAAGACGAGTGCAAAGACTAATGAATATAAACAGAACACCAGACATGAATATGAAAAATAATAAATTACAAGAATGATGATAATAAACAATGATACACTAACACACAGAACACAGGAACATAACAATAAGGCATTGTTCTCCGCTTTGGAAGTGCCGGACCTGATATGCATATTGTATAAAGCTGTTAAACTCTCACTTGTGCAGAGCTGTTATTGTGTTGCAGATTTGTATCCAACACTACCTCTTGCAGAGAGAGACTCTCTCTCTCACTTGGGAAATTGTTCTTCTAGCTGTTTGTCTTGGTCTGTACAATCCTCTGTGGGATGGTTTTCCTCCCCTGCCTTTGACTCTGACTCCAACTCCTGTGTTTCCCTGTTTGTTTTCTCCTGAGGAGTCTCAGGAGCTCAACTGAAGAATGTCTTCTCTCTGTCTCTTTCACTCTCTCATGACACATGCACACATGTCACTCTCTCTCTGCCCTGTGACACACACACACTCTCTGTCTGTGACACACACACACATACACACACACTGCCTGTACACAAGCACACTCTCTCTCTCTCTCTCTCTCTCTCTCTCTCTACCCTGTGATACACACACACACACACACACACACACACACACACACACTGCCTGAGGCACAATCATTCACACACACAATTAAAAAAAATAAATAATTTTTTACAATGTAGTTATGACAAAAGTTACAACTTGTACGCTACAAAAATATACATGCTGGACTACACAACAAAGAATATATCCCTCCGTATATTCTAAATATTTAAGCAAGCCATTGACCAGATAAAATATTGTAATTAATAACAAACGTACAGATGTAAGTATATACAGAAATGAATAAAATATTGAATAAATACTTCAATAAATAATACAGATGTATTAAAAAGGGGAACATTTAAAAACGTTTTCCCCCTTGGAAAATTAACGTTAATTAACAAATTAATTTACTTACAAACTTTTAAGATTTTTATTTATTAACCTTTATTTATACAGGGTAAGTTCACTGAGCACGCATGCTCTTTTGCAGCAATGCCCTGTTAATGCCACCTCGAGTAGCCTAATTGCATGCCTTAATTTACCTTATTTCTGTGTACATACATTTATTTTAATGTATTGGCGCATAATTGTATTTATCAATGCATTTATTTCTATGAACCTTCAGCAAACTTAGGTTTTTGATTGGATTAAAATATTGTAAACTTTGCGTTTGGATGGCACTAAGTTTTGATCTTCACCTGATCTTCAGACAGCGTCTCCTTGCCTGGTCACAATTACAAAGCAGCTACTAATCTGGACCTTTAGAAGTATCCCCAAAAACAATACCTGTAACTTTAATCTTCACTCACAAATTCATCATCGTACCACTGTGTTTCCAGACAGGGACAGGAAATGACATTCTCCAGCTCGCCCAGCAGATCAGGTTTCAGAGACAAACCCCCTTCACACTGCTCCCTTTGTGCTTCAGCTGGGTCTGCGGGCAGATGGGACAACTGGGGGGAGGTGGGGCAACTGGGGCGAGGTGGGGCAACAGTTGCCTACAGACATGCCTCTGAATTAAGTCACAACTTCTTGGTCCTCCATATAAAAGTTTTTCTTCTGTTTTTAAGTGAAAGTGTGGCCAATAGTGGCCTGTTATGTAGTGGTTAAGGTACATGACTGGGACCCGCAAGGTCGGTGGTTCGATCCCTGGTGTAGCCACAATAAGATCCGCACAGCCATTGGGCCCTTGAGCAAGGCCCTTAACCCTGCATTGCTCCAGGGGAGGACTGTCTCCTGCTTAGTCTAATCTGTATGTCGCTCTGGATAAGAGCGTCTGCCAAAATCGCATTCATGCAATGAAATGAAATGAAAGCATCTCCCGGCTCCAGTCATTAAAGCATAACATTACCCTATAGTGACCTATACAGCAGATATGGCTGTCAATCATGTCTCTCATGAATGTTCCGTATATGATCACAGTATGTAAAACCTGATAAATGACTGTACTGCTGTTGTTGTCGTTGTCGTTGTCGTTGTTGTTGTTGTTGTTGTTATTGTTGAAGCAGCAATGTAAGTAGTGGTTGTGTTGCATTCACAGTAGAGTGGATTGTGGACACGGCTTCAGGGGAAGGGAGTATTTAGCCACAGGCCTCCTCCTGTGCCTGGCTAACAGCAGCAGCTGCATGACCACATGCTGCCCCGCTGGCTCTTCTATTTCTGATGGCCATTTAAGTTTTAAAGAGCTTTGTGCAACAGCTGTCAAAACCATACTCCGTTCTCCAGCTTTAGCTTGCAGCTTTCCTCGCGTTTCCACTTTCCCTGTTCGTATGAAGAAGACGATCTTGTCGTGGGACCAATCTTTTCTATCCAGGTTTCCTTCACAGCTCCTCCAGGATGGGTGCCTTTATTGCTAAATTATTACTCCCAACCGTCAGCAGTCTGGCGCTCCTGCTGGATGTCAGTGTGGCCACCAAACGAGGCTTTCACATGGAGGCGATGGTCTACTTCTTTACCATGTTTTTCACTGTGGTAAGAGCCCCATTAGCTTGTATGTGTTTATGGATAGGCTCTGGACTCTTGAAGAGAAAGACATAAATTTGCATGAGCTGACATCTGAATTAAAATGTGTGATTAGACTGCAGAAAATTGTACTGAAATGTTCTGTATGTATTATGTACAGTTTTTCTTTATAAACACCCGAGACAACAGAAAGAATGACAATTTCAATGTTTTTTGACATTTCTTGGATGACAAAAATATATTTTTATGGTAGAAATATTTGGAAAAACATTTTTATTGAATTTATTGTAGTGTACATTTCAGTAGATATAATATATGGTTCTTGATGTTAAGACCAGAGGCTGTTCCCTACAGGCAAAAAAATTGAAAAAAAAAAGAATTGCCTTTTGAAGTCTCTGGAGGATGTACCATTATTGCACAGCACATGTTTATTGGCTTTCTGTGGTTAATTGTAAGCACTTTTTAAATAATTACTGTAACTGAGAATGTAAATTAAGTGTATTATGATACTGAACTATGTAAATATAGGGATCTTTGAACAAACAGAATCTGTTTCATTCCAGATATACCATGCATGTGATGGACCTGGACTGTCTATCCTATGTTTCATGAAGTATGATATTCTTGAATACTTCACCGTCTTTGGAACAGCAATCTCCATATGGGTCACCCTACTAGGTTTGTTAAATGACTATAAAAACAGGAATATTGTCATTTTGCCACTTTTTAAAATTCTGTAAATTATGTCCTTGCTGTTTTCCAGAACATCGTTCAGAGTGTGTTTTGTGTTTGCTTATTCCCAGCCCTAGGAGACTTTGACGAACCCAAGCGTTCTAGCCTCACTATGTTTGGGGTTCTGACTACTGCTGTGAGAATCTACCAGGACCGATGGGGATATGGCGTTTATTCTGGGCCGATTGGAACGGCTGTGCTGATGATTACTGTAAAATGGGTTAGTTTATCCAGGCACTTTAACATTTGATTACATTGTAATAAAAGGGAATCGCTGCATTTGTCCATCTGCATTTGTCCATCAGCATTTGAACACCATTTTGTGTATGTGCACGTTGCTGGTTTATCAACAGCTGAAGAAGATGAAGGAAAAGAAAGGACTATATCCAGAGAAAAGTGTTTACACACAGCAGGTGGGACCAGGCTGCTGCTTTGGTGCACTGGCGTTGATGTTGCGATTCTTCTTTGAGGTATTAACTCCCTTTGTCATAACTTGCTCTTATTTATTTTCAAGTGTTTTTTTAAGGATTATATTGCCAATGAATTAGGGAACTGCTGCACCCTAGTGTAGATTGATAAATGGCATTTTTATACATTTTATACCCAGCACTCACCAAATAGTAATTACAGCTGTGTTTATACATAGTCCCCCCATTTCAGGGCACCATAATGTTTGGGATACAGCAATGTTATGTAAATGAAAGTAGTCATGTTCCTAATAAAGTGCTCGGTGAGTGTATGTGAAAAAGTGTTTGCCCCCTTCCTGATTTCTTATTTTTTTGCATGTTTGTCACACTTAAATGTTTCAGATCATCAAACAAATTTAAATATATTGAAAAAGTGATTGCCCCCCCCTGTTAAAACATAACTTAACTGTGGTTTATCAAACCTGAGTTCAATTTCTCTAGCCACACCCAGGCCTGATTACTGCCACACCTGTTCTCAATCAAGAAATTACTTAAATAGGACCTGCCTGACAAAGTGAAGTAGACCAAATGATCCTCAAAAGCTAGACATCATGCCGAGATCTAAAGAAATTCAGGAACAAATGAGAAAGAAAGTAATTGAGATCTATCAGTCTGGAAAAGGTTATAAAGCCATTACTAAAGCTTTGGGACTCCAGCGAACCACAGTGAGAGCCATTATCCACAAATGGCGAAAACATGGAACAGTGGTGAACCTTCCCAGGAGTGGCCGGCCGACCGAAATTACCCCAAGAGCGCAGCGACGACTCATCCAAGAGGTCACAAAAGACCCCACAACAACATCCAAAGAACTGCAGGCCTCACTTGCCTCAGTTAAGGTCAGTGTTCATGACTCCACCATAAGAAAGAGACTGGGCAAAAATGGCCTGCATGGCAGAGTTCCAAGACGAAAACCACTGCTGAGCAAAAACAACATTAAGGCTCGTCTCAATTTTGCCAGAAAACATCTTGATGTTCCCCAAGACTTTTGGGAAAATACTCTGTGGTCTGACGAGACAAAAGTTGAACTTTTTGGAAGGTGTGTGTCCCATTACATCTGGCGTAAAAGTAACACCGCATTTCAGAAAAAGAACATCATACCAACAGTAAAATATGGTGGTGGTAGTGTGATGGTCTGGGGCTGTTTTGCTGCTTCAGGACCTGGAAGACTTGCTGTGATAAATGGAACCATGAATTCTGCTGTCTACCAAAAAATCCTGAAGGAGAATGTCCGGCCATCTGTTCGTGACCTCAAGCTGAAACAAACTTGGGTTCTGCAGCAGGACAATGATCCAAAACACACCAAGACTTTGGAGTGGCCTAGTCAAAGTCCTGACCTGAATCCTATTGAGATGCTGTGGCATGACCTTAAAAAGGCGGTTCATGCTCAAAAACCCTCCAATGTGGCTGAATTACAACAATTCTGCAAAGATGAGTGGGCCAAAATTCCTCCACAGCGCTGTAAGAGACTCATTGCAAGTTGTCGCAAACGCTTGATTGCAGTTGCTGCTGCTAAGGGTGGCCCAACCAGTTATTAGGTTTAGGGGGCAATCACTTTTTCACACAGGGCCATGTAGGTTTGGATTTTTTTTCTCCCTTAATAATAAAAACCTTCATTTAAAAACTGCATTTTGTGTTTACTTGTGCTGTCTTTGACTAATATTTAAATTTGTTTGATGATCTGAAACATTTAAGTATGACAAACATGCAAAAAAATAAGAAATCAGGACACACCACACCACTGTAGATGTTAAAACATGATATAGATGATGAATGATGACACTGTCCCTCTGTCCCTTTGTCCCAATAGGAATGGGACTATGCCTATGTTCACAGCTTCTACCACCTATCCATGGCTGTGTCCATCATACTGCTGCTTCCCAAGAGAAACCGACACTGTGGGACCGGGGGCAACGCTGCAAAGCTCAACTGCTACACCCTTTGCTGCTGTGTATGATGCCCTTTTGCTCATGGAATTGTTGGGGTGATCCTCTTTTTTTGGGATGTGGAAACCTGTGAAAGGAGGTAGCCTCCAGGAATGAAAACTGTCTTTTTTGATGCTAGGTGCCCAGTGCTGCAGGGAAGGGAAAGCCTTGGACCACCTGGGCACGCCACTTCAAAAGGCCCATGCTGCGAGCCTGCAGCCCTGGCCTCCCATTACACCGAAACCCTGCACCTGCTACGTAACCCGAATAACCGGACGAAGGGGAATACAAGCCTGGATAATGGGAATATATTAAAATGCCAACCTTAGGAGACTACCTGCAGATAACTTCAGATACAGTCGCTGAAATGCAAGAAATGGGGACACCAGGACACCATATGTGGGTGGAAAAGTTGCGAAGACATAGCACGAGTAATACAACCTTGTGAAATGGTTCAATGGTGAGGTAGCAAGGTACCTAAGGTAGCTTAGATAACTCTAAGTCGATAGGCAACAGCAGTAGACGTCTTAAAACGTAATACCTAATAAAGTGCTCACTGAGTATATATTATTTTGTACCATACTTATGAACTGTAAAAAAATTTCAGACTGAACTAATTACTCTCCAGTGGCCGATGTCTTTTCTGAGCTATACAGAAGAGGATATAGGATTGATTTCATTCCAATTTGGTCGGCATGGTTTTACGTCACACTGCACGCACCTGTTCACGGGCACACCCGCGCATTAACGAGTATGAGGCCGTGATGGACTCATTTACTGATACGCTGAAAGGGGTTGAGAGAGAGAGTTCCCTGCACAGATCGCCTCTCAGCCAAGAGACCGGTGATTACATGAATCCACATTCAGTGTCAGCCTATTGTTAAGTTTGATGGTGGTTTTATTATCACTGTACTGCATATGTTGCTTTTAAGATGCTATTATGCTGATAAGATTCCACCATATTATTATTTTGACCGCATTGTTATTTTAATATTGGTATTAATAGCCTAATGTTATTAAAAATGTTCTTAGTTGTAATATTTCTGTCTTTGCATGATGATGGTACTGTTGATGATGAAGACTAATCACGTGAAAAAATAAATAGGCCAACATAAATAAATAATGAGAAGAGCTTAATATATTTTATTTGCTCTTTATTTTTTAGACAATATGATGATGAAGATGATAAACTTGTCAATTACACACATTAAAACTTTATTAAAATATAATAGTAGCCTACATTAGACTAATCAACAGATTTTATGGTTTTCTTTTTGCGTTTTATCCATGGATTATTTATCGACTACCTTCGTAGCACAATGCGCTCAGTAAGCGTGAAGATTATTATACATAATTTTATATACTAGTTATTTCGATGTATTTCCTTTTATTTGCAGGCTACTCATGGAATGTTATGTTTGATTATAATGAAGCTAGCTAGCGTCCAATGTTTCTGTTCACTTTTCATGGCTTTGGGGCTGCTACTTGGTGGTAGAGTATTAGTAATTTATCCGATCTTTGTATTTGTTCCAGTGAACTTTTGTATGTACTATTGTACACCGGTTTGGATAAAAGCGTCGGGCAACTGTATGTAATGTATTCCCAATGAGCCAGTTATGAACCAGGTATTAAACATCAGCTTGTTGTGAATTACAAGACATCATTGAGTTTTTATTATCGCAAGTCCACACGGCCGAGCCGTGAGAACTGCTTACCGCGAAAAATCTCAGCCTTCAGTGTGTACGATTTCTGGTTCGATCCCACCTTAATAATTTTCATGAAAGTTTCACATGTAGCATACATTTTTTAAATTTTTGTTAGGAATTCATCATCCAATATGATATTCAATTCTGTGACAGGATATAGCCTTGCATGTACAGCCGACATTTTAAGCCTACCAGACACCATCAGAAAACATACTTTATTTAATATGGGCTCCTATATTCATTTTAACATGTTGGGCAGAGATAGCCTAATTACATTATAAGCAAATCTTTGAAGTAGTCCTACATATATCTCAATGGCCTACGACATGCTGTAGATCATAAATTCTCAGATAGAGTGTACTCATAGAATGTAACTCATTCATTGTCCAGGACATAAGACACTTTGCAATTTGTTCACATTATTTATTTTAACCTTCAATTAACCAAGGACGACCAAGCGAGTATGTCTAATGCTCTTTTCCAGCAGTGCTATGGGATACTTAACAATGCGCAAATCATGTCAATACAAAATACAGAGAAAGAAGGACCACAATGACACAATGACAAGATAAAGGGAAGAAGTTGACAATAACGGAAAGGAAAACACATTGAATTTAGCAGATTTTTTTTTTATTAACTGTGAGATTAATATGTTTTTTGGGGGGGTTTTGTATTCACATCTGAAAAATGTAGCTTCCCATAACTGATTTTTTTTATTTTAGATCAATCTATCCATCTATGTATCCATGTGTCTTGCACTTTCGTAGCTAGCCAGGTGAGTTTTACTGTCTATCAGTCAACTGCAAGAACGATATATACTGCATGTGTAAATTATAAGTAAGCCAGCAAATAGCCTACCATTCTAAAACCAAGTTAGCTATCTAACTAGCTAACCTGAGCCACGTTGAATAGATTAAAGGCTAGCTAGCTTGTTTTGCTTCACTAGTTTTAAGCATTCTAGCTAGATAGATAGCTAATTAACTTAATGTGTAGTCAAGTAAATAGTAGCTAGCAAGCTAATGTGCACATTCCTCAAATTCTTCCGGGTACCCCCGTTTTTGTCACTGGAGAATGAGAGCCTCTAATTTGGACCTGCAACTTCCGAGAACAGCGCAGTGGCGAGGAGCCCTTTATGCGTGGTTATTTGCATTACTGTCATCTTTCTATTTGCTGTCTAGCTCTTCCCCTCTGACCTCTCTCATTAACAACGCGCTTCTGCCCAAATGCTTCTGGTCTGCATGCTCTTATGCATTTTGTTCTTGCCACATGATTGGCTGATTAAATGTTTGCATGTTTGCTGGTGTGCAGGTCTACCTAATAAAGTGATCTCTGAGTGCAGCTGACAGGTGGCATTTTTTTTTAGCCCCCATTAAATTAATGTTATTTGGCTAGTTTTTGGCTAACGGAGAGCGTGCTACGCAAACTTGATGTAGGAGTGCCTTGAGCCTGACTGAATTTATTGCATAATTCATGATGAGAAACTTGGGCGGCATGGATGATTCAGTGGGTAGCACTGCCGCCTCACAGCAAGAAGGTCCTTGGTTCGAATCCCTGTCGGCCGGGGCCTCTCTGTGTGGAGTTTGCATGTTCTCCCCGTGTTTGCGTGGGTTTCCTCCGGGTACTCCGGTTTCCTCCCACAGTCCTAAGACATGCAGGTTAGGCTGATTGGAGAGTCTAAATTGGCCATAGGTATGAGTGTGTGAGTGAACGGTGTGTGTGCCCTGCGATGGACTGGCAACCTGTCCTGAGTGTATTCCTTCTTTTTCGCCCAATGTATGCTGGGATAGGCTCCAGCCCCCCTGCGACCCTGTTCATTAAGGATAATGAATGAATCAATGAATTATGAGAAACTCATCGGCTATGGGTCTGAAAAAAGTGAACTCTCCCTTTAAAGCTCCATATTGCCCTCCCACTGAGGAGTGAGTCTCCTAGAACCCTCACATTCCTATTGGCTACGTTCACTTGGGGTGTGTTCAACAGAAACAACTGTGTAACATGGAAAGCTTTCAAACTGAATAGTTTTAAACTCCTCAGAATTGCATTATGTGGAAAATACATGTTAAGCATTGCAGTATGTAGCAATGAAACTTGTTCTTGTTCACCAGCAAGCTAGAGATAGGGGAAGTTTCCTGCCAAACCATTAGAATCGAGCTTTACATCATTGTATCTTGCCAGCTTGATTCTGGGAAGCGATGTAACATAATCGGTAGACAATTTAGTTTTTTATATTACAAAAGAAAAACATGTTTTTTTGGTTTTTAAAAAAAACTTTTTACAGGGTTTTTTTGTCGTCTGTGCGTTCCCATTGCATTCAATAGAAATATTTTCCTTTGTAGTCCCCGGGAAAGTACCCATTGGTATTTGCTGGTTTACTCATAATTTTCACATGTCATTATAGCAATTATACCAATATGTAAGAAAGGGGACTGTACCGATCCGCAGGTCTGTCAGTCTAACTTGTATCACAAGTAAAATACTGGAATCTTCTAATTAACCTGAAAATAATAACATTCTAAGGGATAGCCAGCATGGTTTTTGAAATGGTAGATCATGCCTGACAAACCTTTTGGCATTCTTTGAGGCTACCAAGTCTTTTGATGATAGCAGGGCTTATCTATGAGAGGCCGTTTAGGCCATAAATCATACTTCCTCTTATATACACCATCATACTCTCACACACACTATCATACTTTTTCACACACACCATCATACTCTCTCACACACACTATCATACTCTCTCACACACACCATCATACTCTCACACACACTATCATACTCTCTCACACACTCTATCATACTCATACTCTCTCACACACACTATCATACTCATACTCTCTCACACACACTATCATAGTCTCTCACACACTATCATACTCTCTCACACACTATCATAGTCTCTCACACACACTATCATAGTCTCTCACACACTATCATACTCTCTCACACACACTATCATAGTCTCTCACACACACTGTCATACTCATACTCTCTCACACACACTATTATAGTCTCTCACACACACTATTATAGTCTCTCACACACACTATCATAGACTCTCACACACTATCATACTCTCACACACACTATCATAGACTCTCACACACTATCATACTCTCTCACACACACTATCATACTCTCTCACACACACTATCATAGTCTCTCACACACTATCTTAGTCTCTTGAATACACTATCAAACTCTCTCACACATACTAGTATAGTAAACTGTGTGGAGTAGATATCAGATATCTACAGTCCAATTGTTACTAGTCATACATTTATGTGGCCGTTTTAACATTTAATAGCTAAAATTTCAGATACTGTAAGCACAATACATTTGTACAAATCTGAAATAGCATTTTTACTAGTCATAATATGAATTGTGGATAAAATTATATTATGAATATCAGCAGAGAGGACATTTCCTCCTGTAAGATCATGGCTTTTCCTTTTTGTGCTCTGGAGTACCTTATTTGGTTGAACCTGGGCAGGGCTTGTGCAAACTGGAGTTGGTAACCCCTGGTTACCGTCCTATCGACCCACCGTGGAAATCCAGACATGCGCCACTGCTATGCTCTGTCCTGCAGTGAGGCATGTGCAGAGCGTGTGCAGTGAAGGTAGGTTTGGCTGCCATGGTGCTCACCCCCACTGTGGCGGCTGGAATGAGCATCAGGGTGCCCCCTTGTGGTGCTGGGCGAGGCTGGGTCACTGCGGCTGTGTGAGAGACTATGATAGTGTGTGTGAGAGAGTATGATGGTGTGTGTGAGAGACTATAATAGTGTGTGAGAGACTATGATAGTGTGTGTGAGACACTATGATAGTGTGTTTGAAAGAGTATGATGGTGTATGTGAGAGAGTATGAGTGTGATAGTGTGTGAGAAACTGATTTGTGTATGTGAGAGACTATGATAGTGTGTGAGAAACTATGATTTGTGTGTGTGAGAGACTATGATAGTGTGTGTGAGAGAGTATGATGGTGTATGTGAGAAAGTATGAGTATGATGGTGTATGTGAGAAAGTATGATAGTGTGTGTGCGAGAGTATGATGGTGTGTGTGAGAGACTATGATGGTGTGTGAGAGACTATGATAGTGTGTGTGAGAGATTATGATAGTGTGTGTGAGACTATGATAGTGTGTGTGAGAGACTATGATGGTGTGAGAGGAAGTTTGAACGGCCTCTCATACTTATCATATTGTATATCTAGAAAAGCATTTGGTACCACATGACAAACCCATTATCAAAATGAGGACGGTAGGAATTATAGGAGCCATTTAGAAGTGGGTTTGTAAATTGGCTACGGAAAAGGACACAAAAAGTAGCTGGTTGGTGCTTTGCATGGTGTGCTGGTTGGTGCTGCCAATCACCATTGGTGTGTGTATGAATGGATGAATGAGAAGCATCAATTGTGCAGCTAGACCCGCTTTCAGCAACTGAATGGAAAGGTCGGTAACTAGACTAATAGCCTAAGGATAACGACTGCTCACAACAGCTGAATACGTGCTCAGGGTCACCAGAACAACGGGACAACTAGCATTTCACCCTACCTCACCTCAGTAGGCTACTTTAGCAAATATAAATCAATATTTGCATCAGTTTGCAATAGACTGTTCTCCCTTGACAGCACAAAAGCAATGGCAGCAAGAGCCAGTCACATCTTCTCAAGGAACTGACTTGTCATATTTGCATTTACACTTGAATAAGGTCCACAAAACGTGATGTGAGGGTGATCACTCTATAAACGCTCTATTAAGGGCGCCCAGCCACTGTGCTGTTCTGGAAACTGCCAGTTCCAAATTAGCAGCACATATACTCCCTTAGGGACATAACCAGGGTACCTGGAGGTATTCAAGGAATGTGCATATTAGCTAGTGAGGAACTATTTACTTTGACTACACGTTAAGTTAATTAGTTATCTATTTAGCTGGAAGGCTTACCCTGCTGAAAAAAACAGATATGGCTGGTGGCTGGTTGGCCAGTTCCATTGCAACACTTGCTAAAACCATGAGCCATATGTGAATCTCAGGACTACAAAGTTGTTTATTTTTTATTTTTTAATAGCATAGTTGTATTCACATTAATCAACAATTTCAGTTTCCACATCAATGTAAATGCACCATAGTTAGCTAGTGAGTTCATTTTCATCTTTAGTCCCTAATCTGCATGTCTTTTGACTGTGGGAGGAAGCCAGAGTACCCGGAGGAAACTCATGGGGAAACGGAAAGGCCTGGGCAGGGCTTGAACCCACGTTTTTGTGAGTGTGGGAGCTACTGATCCCCACCAAACAGTCTTTCCCTTTCTCTGTAAGACAGAATGTTGGACTATTAGTGATGATCTGAAGCATTTAACAGCTTTTTTACTAAAACTGTCCCAGACCCTGTTTTATCAGCATCAATTCTTTAACAAAATATCCCAGCTTTATTTTATAACATGAATTCAATTTAATTGAGCAATGAAGTCTTTCTTTTCTTCTGGGTGCCTTCTGATGCAAAGGGACATCTGAGGTTTGAAGGTACAGTAGTGTGCAGTGATGATTATACACTTATCAAGATAAATCAAAGATAAATCAAAAACCAAGTACTATTCAAATATTTATTTAATGTAAAATCGGTTCATGCAGATGGAAATAAGTAAGCAGAGAACTCCTTCTGCCATGCCATCGTGCTTAACGTTCAAACCCTACTCAAAGTTCATGTTACCTTAAATACTGGAACAACTGACCATCAGAAGTAATTTTGCAGAATAATGTTGCTTTTTTTGTTCTCATTGCCTACAACAGTATTGTTCAATACATTTTCACCAAAAATATATTAGGACCCCTTTTAGACAAACGTGGTTGTGTATAATCATCCCTGCACACTACTGTATGTTGTGTTGATGGCCATCTCCAGTATACTTTTCTACCACTTCACTGGCCAACTGGAAAACCAGAATTCATTATTCATGGTTCCTCAACAGCACAACCAATATTGACTCAAAAACAGTCAGATTCCATAGCAACAGCTGGTGGGCTCAGAGCAGGACATTCTCAGGGTTAGGACATTCACCCAGCAGCCAGTTAATCAACAGAATCAGTCTAGCCTAGTTATTGTTCTTTTCTGAAATATCTTCAGCATGCAGGGTGAGTATATTGTATCAGTATATAATTAGATCATATTGGCAGATTATATGTGTATGTGTCTGTTCATCTGCATAATTGAGTTTGATATAAAGCCTGCATCATCATTTGATTACTGCTAATGCTTTGTGCTCATTAACTCAATTGAAAAGACCATGTAACTTAAACATGTTATGTAATGAAACATAATAATAAAAAACGTTATAATTTATGGGACAAAAGCTTGTAATTTCGGTGTCAAAATGTAATAAAGTAATTACTGTAAACATATAAACATTCTGTTACTTAACTATAACTCCTCTTTTTTTAAACAAAGAAGTGTTTATGGTGGTACTAAATGGTCTGTGGTGTAAACGATAAATGTGATTAATATGTAATTACAATGTTTCATTATTATAATAATTAAATATTAAGATATTTCTGAAATAAATATGTATAAAATATTCTGAAATAATGACTTATTTCAGGGTATATGACAATAAACTGCAATGTAGGTAAAGGAGTAGGTATGTACAGATTTATTCTTAAAGGGGTATGTCAGTATCTTACATGTCATAAGACCCATAATATCATTCAGTTTCCACATGTTTGTTTGCAGTCTCCAAATGTACTTCTTGGAAAACTGCCTAGACATAGCTTAGGGATGCAGAATGCTAATCGTCGATTTGTGTTTTTGTCTGTGGCTCCATTTTGTTTCTTTCACCACCACAATAATCTGTATCCAATCAAAAACAGAAAATCTTTTCAGTGAGAAAAGAATCTTCCACTTCCACTGTGTTTGAGCTTCTGTAACTTTGATTAAGTAATACTTCAAGTAATTCTGACTCTTTGAACACAATCCCCAAAGGATTGTTTCAGAAGACACCAGGATTATGCCTGTAGTAAAAAGGGTTCGAGAATAGTAGGCATTTTATTTTGTTTATTTCATTTTCAAGCTTGTGTTTTGAGGGGTGATACTTAAGGGGTTATAGCTTGCATATACAGAACTTCCACAAATTGTAAACAGTTTAGTTCTCCTAACAGCGAGACTGCTGAATGATCTTGGAAATAACCAGTAAGCTGCATAATGGTAGGTTTAATGATCATTGCTTGTTTAAACAAACAGTAATTATGTCTTCACATGTACATTGATATTATATTTATTATGCCAATAAATTAATTCTATACATAATTTGCGTCAGTAGGCCCAACTGTAGCCCCTTTTTTAACTACTTAATTAACATGAAAAGATTGTTGAAATTGCTTTATGCCATTCTTTTAGACTCTCCAATCAGCCTAACCTGCATGTCCCCGCATGAGAATTTAACCACATATACATTTAGACAATTTTCTGGTCAAAATAAAATACACATTTTCCGGTAAAAAAAGAAAAAAATCTATCTAGATTAGAAAAATAGAAAAAAATATTTTATTAAAAATTGTCAAAGATTTCTTGTTTATGGTGTTACCTGACAGACAATATCTCTTTAATAATAAGCAGGAAGAACTTCTAAACTACTCTCTGTCGTAAGTGATTGTACAAAGAAGCGGGAATTCTGACAGGTTTGACCTACCAGGCACTCATACCTTTTGTCTAATTCAACAAAACTTTTTGTTTATGGTGTTACTTGTTTATAACATTGAGTATAGCTTTTGGATGTAAAATAATAATGAATGGTGGATATTGTATGTTCCCACATGTCTTCTTGCTAATTACCTCAAATGGCTGCTTGTTGGTTTTGAATAAATTATCATATTTGTGTGCAGTTGTCTTTAGTGTTACTGTCTTTGGTGTTATCACGTTTCACGGTAACACCACAGAACTGTCTGTGGTGTTACGTCTCACACCACTTCACAATAGAGATTGTAAGGGTTTATACAGCATACTAGTATACTAGTACTAGTATACTAGTATACATTGTGCATTAGTGATCTGCAGTGGGTTGGTAGCATTTTCTCCTGGATTAGTTAAGTATCATTTGTTTGTTTGCTGTTTCTAATTCAGTTTAGTTGTCATTATAGTGTTCTGCTGTGTATTTGTTTGTTTGTTGGCTAATACAAGTGGTGTTTATTTAGATTACAGTGAAACTGGGTTGGGTGTTTGTTTCTCTCAGGTGAGCTAGGCTATTAAGTTAGGCTATTGTTTTCACTGGCTGGCAGGCCACAGCTTTTGTTGTAGGAGGAGCCAATAGTTTGCACCCTGCTTAGGGTATAATTACTGGCACACCTGAACTCACTTCAGTGTGCATTAGTGTTCTGCAGTTGGTTGGTAGCATTTTCTGTATTCAGCGTCAGTATTATTTAAGCAGTTGTGTAGCGCACCAGCGGCAGCTGTGTGCGGCAGCCTCGGCTACTTGCCTCGGCATACAAAGTCGCAGGCGTACAAAGTCGGGGGTGTCTATCTACGGGTGTCCATCCAGGCTGTCTGAGAGCCTGATGAGTGTTTTTGTTTTCGCTGCCTGCCCTCATTTCACTATGTAGTATTCCTCTTGTCCTCCCTAGTTCCCTCCATGTGTTTCCTTCCCATCCCTGTCCTCTCTCCTCTCCCCAGGTCCCAGTCAGGTAGGAGGTTCGCCTCCCGCCAACATGGGCAGAATATCTCAAACCTCATCTTCCCTCCCAGATCCGCTGGTATTGATCTCTGTGTGGCTGGTGGCCTCTGGAACAGCCAGTACGCCGTCCAGAAAGCAGACTTCATATCTGCCTATGCCTCCCACCTCAACCTTGACTTTCTTGCTTTAACTGAAACGTGGCTCTCACCAGAGAACACAGTCACCCCGGCTGCCCTTTCCTCTGCCTTCTCTTTTTCCCCACACACCCAGAACCTCTGGCAGAGGAGGTGGCACAGGTCTCCTAATCTCATCCTCATGGAGATCTAGTGTCTTTTCTTCATCCTTCACCATCTCCTCTTTTGAATTTCATGCGGTTTCTGTTACTTTGCCGTGCAAACTGTTTATTATTGTGGTTTATCGCCCCCCGGGTCCTCTGGGGAGCTTCTTGGATGAGATGGACATCCTTCTTAGCTCCTCACCAGTCAATGATACCCCCCTGATCCTTCTGGGTGACTTCAACTTCAACTCAGAGTCCACCCAGTCTACTTTTCTCTCCCTCCTTTCTTCTTTTGACCTTACCCTCATTCTTTCCCCTCTCACCCACAAAGCAGGCAACCTTCTTGACCTCATCTTCACAAGGAGCTGCACAACAACCAACCTCTCTGTAACACCACTCCATATATCTGACCACTCCTTTATCTCTTTTTCTCTTCCACTCTCATCTAACACCCATCCATCTCTCCCACCATCCACTGTCACCTGTCGGCGGAACCTACGCCACCTGTCTTCCTCCACCCTCTCATCTACAATCCTCTCCTCCCTACCATTCTCTCGACTGTCTCCCGATGATGCTGCTACAACTCTCATGTCCTCCCTCTCATCTTCCTTTGACTCTCTGTGTCCCCTCACCACCAAACTAGCTCGGGCCTCCGCCCCCAGTCCTTGGCTTTCTGATGCTCTACGAGCTGTCCGAACAGAACTGCGGGCAGCGGAGAGAAAATGGAAAAGGTCCTGTCTCCCCAGTGATATGGCTTCCTTCCATGCCCTCTTATCATCTTTCCATTCCTCTGTCTCTCGAGCTAAATCTTCCTTATTTCACTCTAAAATTAACGCGGCCGCCTCTAATCCCCACAAAATGTTTTCAACCTTCTCCTCTCTTCTGGCCCCCCCTCCCCCCCCACCCCCCTCATCACTCACACCTGATGACTTTGTCTCCTTCTTTGAAAAGAAGGTTGATGCCATTCGCAATTCCTTCTCACAACCCTCTCCCCCTGCAGACCCTCCTACCTTCCCCAACTCCCTAGCCTCCATTTCTCCCCTCTCTGACACCGACACATTGAAACTCCTTACATCCCACCGCCCGACCACCTATCCTCTTGACCCCATCCCCTCTCCCCTCCTCCAATCTATGTCCGATGACATTCTCCCTTTTCTCTCCTCTCTAATCAATGCCTCCCTCTCTTCCAGCACCATGCCCTCTTCCCTGAAGAGGGCCAGAGTCACTCCCCTGCTCAAAAAACCTACTCTTAACCCCTCTGCCCTGAACAACTACCGGCCTGTCTCTCTTCTTCCCTTTCTCGCTAAAACTCTGGAACGGGCGGTCTGCTCCCAACTGTCCACTTATCTTCTCCAGAACAATCTCCATGACCCCAACCAGTCTGGCTTCAAGAGTGGCCACTCCACTGAGACAGCCCTGCTCGCGGTCACTGAGGCACTCCACTCTGCTCAAGCCAAATCCCTCTCCTCTGTCCTCATCTTCCTCGACCTGTCGGCCGCCTTCGATACAGTCAACCATGAGATTCTGCTCTCATTGCTGTCTGGGATGGGTGTCACAGGGTCTGCACTCGCGTGGTTTTCCTCCTACCTCTCTGGTCGCTCCTACCAGGTGACTTGGAGGGGTTCAGTCTCCGACCCTCACCCCCTACAAACTGGAGTCCCGCAGGGCTCAGTTCTTAGGCCTCTCCTCTTCTCGCTATACACCATGTCTCTTGGTTCTGTTATCTTTTCCCACGGCTTTTCTTATCATTCTTACGCTGATGACACCCAACTCTTTATTTCCTTCCCCCCCGACACCCAAGTCACCACTCAGATCTCTGCCTGCTTGGCTGATATCTCTGCGTGTATGACTTCCCACCACCTGAAGCTCAACCTTGCCAAAACTGAGCTTCTCTACATCCCTGCTAAGTCCTCTCCGTCAATTGACCTCTCACTGACTGTTGAGGACTTTGTAGTTTCCTCCTCCCGTACGGCAAAGAATCTTGGGGTGATGCTTGATAACTGCCTCACCCTGGCTCCACAAGTATCCTCCACTGCCAGAACCTGCAGGTTCTTTCTGTATAATATACGTCGTATCCGTCATCTCCTGACGGAGAAAGCCACCCAGCTCCTAGTCCAGGCACTCGTCATTTCCCACCTGGATTACTGCAACTCCCTCCTAGCCGGTCTCCCAGCTGGCCATCCAGCTGGTCCAGAATGCTGCAAAAAAGTTTTTTGCACTTCTGATGACGACTATGTTTAGAACAGCATTCCATTTGTATTTTCCTAGTTCTGGATGTGATGCTTTGATTTATGGTAGAACCTATGCACTTGTAAGTCACTTTGGATTAAAAGCATCTGCCAAATGACAAAAATGTAAATGTAAATTGTAAATTGCACTTCAGGGAACAAAATGATCATATCAAATGATATTGTACCATAAGTGAAGGTAAGACCACAGACATTAATGATTTTTAATGTGTTTTAAAAAGCAGATTTATTTATTTATCAGATTTGTTAAAGAATAGTGGTAAAACGTTGCCAAATGAAAGACAATTCATTTTTAAGACAAATCGCTCATATTTTTATACATTATGGTTTCACCTTGTAGTAATCATAGCACTTTTTATATGCAGTCCCTCCATTTCAATGTTTGAGACAAATTAACATAATGTCAAATAAAAGAGCCATGTTTTGTATTTGGTTGCATATCCTTTGCATGCCATGACTTCCAAATATCTGTGTCCTATCAACATCACCTTGATGTTGTCTTGATATTTTACTTTCCGGTTGTCCTAAAAGCGATACTAACACTTTTCATTTGAATGGATCTGTATGGGAATTGGGGAGTGGGACTAGATTCAACTGTAGATTATGCTGATATGGTATGGAACACATTTGTTGGCTAAATGGCTTTAAATCATCAAGAGTCCAAGGTATGAAATAAGCCTAAACCATCCTGCTGCTGCCAGATATCCATCCATCCATCCATCCATCCATTATCTTAACCCGCTTATCCTGAACAGGGTCGCAGGGGGGCTGGAGCCTATCCCAGCATACATTGGGCGATATGCAGTAGATATTACAAGATATTACAAATATTCAGGAGAAACAATTATTGTAGTATCTACTGCATACCTAACAGCAGCACAATCTGTTAGAGACATGATCATTGAAAAAATAATAGGAATTGAAATCATTAGTATATGTATACATTTCTGTGGCAACCAATCTAGGGTATGTGCATTCATGACCATTATCATACAGTACTGTCTTGATGCCATTTCTCCATTCTACTGAATTATCTTTTTACCATCCTCCATCCATTTCAACTGAGATCTTACATATGTACCATTGGCTTTCTTAACATAAATATCATCCAATTTGCACTGTAAAATGACAATCTTGTGTCTGTCATCTTCTGTCAAATCTAGCTTACTGCAATACATATTCATTCCCTTACTCAATTAAAGCTCAACTTGTCCTTTGCCTTAACATAAATCTTTACTAAAGATTATGGACAATTCCTATATCTCTTTTACTCAGTTTTACAAAATTTTTTGTTTAAGTTTGAAAAACGTTATCTGTCACTGACCTGTGAGTATGTGTGTAATGTGTAGTTTTTTTTCCCTTCACTTCTGCAGCTTTCCTTGGGATAATGTTGGTGTGTGGATACTTTGAAATGGTGGGCGGTGAAGGTTGTGTGCCGGCATCTGACTACATCTGTAAGGTCCTGCCACAGAGTAAGTATCTATAAAATGTGTTTTCTGGATGTTATTCTTTATATATTGTATAAATATTGTACAGTACCCCTGCATACTTTTTTTTGAAAGACCTGAGGCAGATTAATCAAAGCCTTGCTGAGCCTCAGAGGCCTTATAAAGCAGTGGTCCCCGACCCCAGTGTGGAGACTCGGTGCCGGACCGCGGAAGCGTTGCTACCTGGTTGCAAGACCATTCCTGGAAAAAAGAAACAGGATTTTCCCACTGCACCATTCTCATACCTACTGTAGGTGTGTGTGCCCTGGGATGTACTGGTGACCGGTCCAGGGTATATTCCCGCTTATTCAGAGATGAGAGGGTTAAGATAATGGATGGATGGATGGATGGCTATCCATAACAGTCGAATCTTAACTCCCATCAATCGACTTTGTTCTGATTTTATTTGTGTTTTTGTGTTTTAGGCTTCCCCCCTGGCTTGTCCTCAATTGTGCTGTTAGTTCATTTGAGGGAAATAAATTCCAGTACGTTCCGTAGTGAGACATTGGAGTCTGTGAGCAGTCTAACAATACCCAATGCTGGAATTACTACAGTCTCCCCAGGTGCATTCCAGTCATTCTGCCAGCTAAAGAAGCTCAGTTTGTATCAAAATAGTATCTCCCAAATCAGTGCATCGTGGTTCTGCCAGGCTGCCAACCTGGAAAACCTCACCCTATTCCAGAACAACATAGAAATTTTGGAGGAGCAGAGTCTAAATGGCCTTTCAGGTCTCATTGGCCTGAACTTGGCCGACAACAAGATTCGCACCATTGCCCTCAGAAGCTTTTCCACACAGAAAAGGCTTGCTCATTTGGACCTGTCTGGAAACAAGCTGATCCGTTTGAGCCCGGAGACATTCCTCCGACTGCACTCGACCCGCATGCGACTGGAGGGGAATCCATGGGACTGTTCCTGTGAAGTGAGAGACTTTGGACTTTTCCTTGCAGGTAATTGCTTTCTTTTCAGGTTTGCTTTCCAGTTATCAATGTCTGGTATTTAAAATACACTGTAACTTTTCACACTGGAAATGATTACTTTTATTTACACAATTATGTAAAAGCCAGGGCAGCGTATGTACACAATTTACAATTCATAAATGCAACCGAATATGGTAATTTCATTGAAATTGCTGACATTTTTTCTTCTTCATTTCTTGTGAGACTATAAGAACAGAGCTACAAAATGAGGTATCAATTGTTGTCCACTTTGCGTGTTAAAGTACGTGTGTCTGAGAGATGTGGTTTCGAGAAATCAGCCTTCAGGTTTTGTGAGAGATTTTTCACCTGGAGGACACCTCGATGTGAAAACGCTCAGCCACTTGTGGGGAGGGGTCTGGGTGACTGGGGACAGGATAGTCTTGGTGCAAAATGGAGGTGAGAGCTTCAGGTTGGAGGCATAATTCAGCAAGTCAAAGGGCTGTGACAATAGTGACAATTAATCACACATATTTGGGAAATTGTAAAAAGGTGCATTTTTTTTCTATTGAAATCTTTATAAATTTTCCACAATTTGTTGCACAACTATGTACATCCAGGGAATGACATACCAGAGACAGAGTACAAGCATATACAGTATCTCATACAATACTGATGCATTCTACCTTACATACATGTGTTATCTTGTTAATAATCAGTGAAAATAAAAACAGAAGGTTACATACAGTTTCCATCAATTCATATTGGTACAAAATCTTCTCTTTTGTCAATTTGTAAATTTACTGAGAAAGTGATCTTTTCCATCACATACATTTCTATTACAATATCTAGCCAGTTATCACTATTAGGCCTTTCAGGAAGCAACCATTTCCATGTCACTGCCTTTTTACTTGCTAAAAGTATGCCCATTAGATATTTATTTTTACTCATGAAACCAAAGGATATATTCCCCAAGTATAGAGTTTTGCTTTCAAAGGGATAATCACCATTTCCATGTTAAATACAGCATACAGTATACGCAGTTAGTGGTATAAATATAACAGTTGTACAGAGTTAAAAATATTTGTACTCCACCAAAGAGTGATAACTCTATGAGTTATACAATAAAGTTGGCTACACTAACATTGTTGTTAAGAACATTTGGATTTGATTAGATTGAACTGAAGAATGACATCAGACATCTTACAAGGTACATACACATTCCCACGAGAAAATGAACAGATTAATACTAATATAAACACTGCAGTTAAACACATTTAGGATAAGTCTGTCTGTCAAGCTGTCTATACTACAGGAGCATCTCAATTTTCCATAACTTTATTCAAACTTTCATATATTCTAGATTAATTACACATAAAGTGAAATATTTCACTCCTTTTTTGTTTTAATTTTGCATAAATGAACATACTTTTCAGAAGGTCGACATTTCTGTAATGTTCTAATATTTTGAGATACTGGATTATTCATGAGCTGTAAGCCGTAATCATCGAGATTAAAACAAAAAAAGGCTTTAAATATTTCATTTTATGTGTAATGAATCAAGGAAATATGAATTAAAGGACGGAAAAAAAATGAACTTTTCCCACGATGTTCTCATTTTTTGAGATGCACCTGCATACTGTGCTATACTCTGTCCTCAGGTATGATTAATGCCTCGCTGCTTGAAAATGAGATGGAGGTGACTTGTGAGACCCCTGCCCAGCTGAGAGGTCACCCTGTATGGAATGTGTCTGATTGCACCCCCCCATCGACCTCAAATAAAGACATATTCTTACTAATTGCCCTCGCAGTCATAGGATTCCTGGGTAAGCATTATTTTATCACATAACACCTTTTAATAAAAACCAACTCCACATCATAATGCAAGAAAACAGCCATGGTTTTAAATATCATACTTCCAGGACAGGCCAGTTGGATTCCTACAGACAACTTGCACAATAGTGCAACGCTGCAAATCATTTTGATTTGCTATTCACCGAGCATCGTTCTTTCACCGCTGTATTGGAATACCTTTGTTTTTATCTTGTTGCTATGACAGACTACAGATTTTTGTGTTCACGCAAGTATGTTCCACAAGCTATCAGCAGCTATTTTTATTCTTCTTCTTCAACTGTGTAGTACATCCTTTACATCACGTACAAGATTATGTTGTTAAGAAGATAGCTATCACCACAAAATGTTTGTATATATCCTCCAGTTCATGCTCCCAGATAGTCGCAATTGTCCAATGTGTCACAACGCTAGTTGTAGATGAGACTGGGCTGGGGTGCTGGCCAAACTAGTCGATAATGGTGAAGCTCCATATTTGATTTAGATGTGTTGTTTTCCTCCTGTTACTATTCAAACAGGAACCAATACTTTTATTTGCGCCTTAGTTGAGCAGTCTCATGGTGTCATGGCCACTAGGGGGCTTGTGCAAAGGGGTTAAAATGACCACCCAACCATGTAATCAACCATGTAATCAGCTGCTCTGATTAGTTAATTCAGCAGAGCCTGTGGCTGTCCTGGACCAGGGTTACAGACCCCAGTTCTTGGCTTACAGTCATGGGGTTACAGTGCACATTCTCAACTTCTATTGAAAATTTTTATTGAACATTATTTGAAATTAAACATGTTTAAACATGGCCTGCCCCCATTTTATGGCATCATAATGTTTGGTACATAGTAATGTTATGCATGTAAATGAAAGTGGTACTTTGTTGCATATCCTTTGCATGCAATGACTACTTGACGTCTGTGACCGAAAGACATCACCACATGTTTATTGATGCCCTGCCAGGCCTGGACTCCAGCCAACTTCAGCTCTTGCTTGTTTTGCTTGTTCCCTTAAGTTTTCTCTTTAGCGTATGAAATTCATGTTCAATTGGATTCAAATTGGGTGAATCACTTGGCCAATCAAGAATTTGAACGGTTTTGGCCTTTGAAAAACTCTTTTGTTACTTTAGCAGCATGCTTGCGATCATGGCCTTGCTTTGGGATTAACTGTCATTCAATGAGTTTGGTTGAGCAGATAAGAGGCTTCAGTACACTTCAGAATTAATTCTGATGCTGCTACTAGTGGTTAAATTATCAATTAATGCATGCCCAAACCACAATACCCCCACCTGTGTTTCCCAGATGACAAATATACCTGTTCAGGGTATAATTACTGGCACAGCTGAACTCACTTCAGTGTGCATTAGTGTTCTCCAGTGGGTTTGTAGCATTTTCTGTGATTCAGTGTCAGCTAGTTATTTAAGCAGTTGTGTAGCGCACCAGCGGCAGCTGGGTGCGGCAGCCTCGGCTACTTGCCTCGTCGTACGAAGTCGCAGGCGTACAAAGTCGAGGGTGTCTATCTACGGGTGTCCATCCAGGCTGTCTGAGAGCCCGATGTTTGATTTTGTTTTTGCTGCTTGCCCTCATTTCACTGCATAGTTCCCTCTCCATGTGTTTCCTTCCCATTCCTGTCCTCTTTCCTCTCCCCAGGTCCTTCTCCCCCTGCTGACCCTCCTACCTTCCCCAACTCCCTATCCTCCTTTTCTTCCCTCAATATTTATTTACCTGTTATTTTGCTCCTTGATCCTTCTCTCTCCTTCACTATTGTATTTTCTCCACTTAAGCTACACTTTCGGCACTGCGTGCAGAGAGCTGACCGCAAGAGGTAAAGGGAGAGCAGTTAGGAAAAAAACCTACGTCGCTGCTCTTGGAGAACATTTTGTGGGGGCTGATGCTTGGGGGCCTTTGCAATGTGTAATCTATTTTACCGTAATGATGGACTCATGCATTATCATTTTTTCTTTCGTTTGAGCAACAATTGTGAATGGCATCACTGGCATTATTATGACCTTCCCTTGGTTTTTTGGATTAAAAAAAGCTACTGTTATTATTTATTCATTATAGCCTAGAATGTTTAAGGACATTATAATTTTTTTTAAACTATGCCTACATTTAAAAATCAAACTTTAAATGGAATAGAAAAGTGCTTACAAGTATAGTTAAAACAAGTATTGCTTAATAGGTTCAATTTATTCGGAAAGAACAAATTAATTGTAAATATTTGTACATCCTTTTTTAAAAATGTAAAATAATTGAAACATTTCTATTTAATTCCTATTCTTGCATGTGGAGTACTAAAGTAAACATATTTTTTTTCCCAGGGGCCCTCTGTATCCTACTGTGTGTTGCCTGTTCACTTTACAAGAAGAACCAAAAGACCAAGAAGGTGGAGCCGGACCCAGAAAGACCTGGTAAGAACATGATCATGGAGGAAAAAGGAACTCAAAAGAAATTTCAAATCTGGGCCTGTGGACAGGGTACAAGGCCACTGAGGGATAGCAGGATAAGGGGCAGAGCACAGTCTGCTGGTGCTCAGCTTTCCACATGCGAGTTCTCTCGCCAAAGCTTTAAAACAGAGAACGAAGGATGCCTAGATCAGACAGGACGCTATATCAGCATGCCGGAGGTGGACAACACTCAACAACAGGAAACAGGAAGACCGAGCATGCCTGTACACCGTGCTGAAAATCTACCTTATCTCAGCATTGGCGCCAACGCAGCCGACCGCAGTCCTGGGTGCACAGAGGATCACTGCGGCGATAACCCGGGTCACAACCTTAGAAAAGAGATCAGGAGGATATCAACATGGCCAATCACTTTAAATCAGTGGAAAAAACAACATACTAGTGAAGACAAATCCCTCAGCCTCTTCCTCTCTACTACTGAGGACAGGGGCAAGATGATATGTGACGTAGATGAATGTATGGACGGTTTTAAACAGGAAGATTCGTCCTTGGAGAGCCCCCCAAGAGATAATGTCGAAGGAGTACTTCCAATGACAGACAGAGAGTTCACTGCTGAGGAAGACAGCAGGTCTGCCACACAAGAAGGTGACACAGTCCTACTTTGTTTGAATGAAGAACCACAAAGTCATACTTGGCCATACGAGATCAGCACTAGAAAGTCTCATGTTCCAGGTCAGACATGGAATCAAACTGAACCACATGATGAACATGATGAACCTTATAGCCCGTCACTGAAGCTTGGTAGGGAATGGGAAATGGAAAGAGAGGCACGAGCGACTTGTGGAATGGCCCAGCAGGAGGGATGTGGCTTTAGCACTGGCGGTTCCTGGGCTAACAATCCTGGGAGCTCTCCACACGATGCACAGGATGAGAACCTTCTACAGGGCAATGAGTATGCCTTCATTGACTTGTTGCATGAGGTGGTCCAAAACCAAGGCCGTTGGACTCGGGATCGATGGAAACGGACCAATCTGAACAAGCACGGGATTAAAAACCCCAAACTGAACTAATCTGGAGTTAAGTACTAAACAATTAAGCTTGATTAACTTAATTTGTCAATTTGAGAAGGTAACATGTTTAGAATGCTTTCATAATGTAAGATTTCAATGTGTTGGAATATCTAAGGAAGTAGTTACTCATGAAACAATTCATTCATTTAAATCATGCACAATCATACACAAAATTCAGATATGAGACTGGTAACTGGAACTGCACAATATAAAATTGACTATATTACTAACTTGTTAATGGGTGCCTAGATCAATCTTAATAAATTTTAATCTGCAAACATTTAGTCGTCTATTCTTATTTCAATACAGGTTGTGTTGGAAGTTAGGCTACTAGTGGGTACATGGACTTAGCAAGTAGTCTTGGGTAATGTGATACTGAAAGGGGAACCATTTTTTACTTAATGAACAATAAAACACAGCCAAGCACTTCCGTTTAGAAAACGCAACTAATGAAACCTCAGTTGTTGATGGTAGTCGACGTGTAACCTATACGCTAGTTGTGGTGTTGAAGTAATCAAACGGAAAGAAGTAGACCTACAATTGTATTTGGGTGAGCAAGTATCATTCATCCTTCTTCATCAGCTGCGAGAGCTGGATTAATTTTTGTCAAAAAGAAAGATGGCACCCTCCACCCATCCATCGACTACCGGGGGTTAAACAGACAGAAAAACAGAACCTCTACCTCTCATCTCCTCTACCTTCACCACCCTAGAAAGTTGTAAAGTCTTTGCTAAATTGGATTTATGCTGTAGGGTCCTCACATGGGCCAGCAAATAATGAAGGGATTTTACACTCTAGTGAGGATTTGAAAGGTATATGTCCCAGTCCTCAGACGGGGTGAACAATTTGTGTGGGATACGTGCCTACATTTTATGTGCTGATTGCAAGGACTGATACATATTTCCGGCTAATAATCCTCATGTATGGCGCCAATTACGCAGTTAAGCACTTTAACTGCAATGTCTCATAAAATTACTATGATCTGAAATATCTAACAACAAATTTATAATTAAAATTACCACTATAAATAACTAATAGATAAATAGATAATCTGAAGGTTGGAAGACTGATTTGACTCGGCTCTCATGTTCATGTTTAATAAAATTAATGCATTAAGCAGACGTATAAACACAGAACATAATCGGGGTGAGGAACTTAGGTAGGATATGGTAGGTGTGTGTGCATGAGTAGCGGTTCACGTACACCAGTTTCCACTCACTAAAGGCCACTTTAAGTTACCGCGAGGTAAACTGGGTGTGTCCATGAGGCCTAGTGGTGCACTGTGGAGAACTCGGCCCCTGTCTCAGTGTTGGGAGCAGGGCAAGACAGTTGCAGAAACCGTGGGCAAAAAAGGGTGAAGAAAAGAGGCAAAGAGGGCTGAAGAGGTAAAATAGGCCGGACAATGCTTGTCCTAGCTCATATACTACCTCACATTTGGCAGACGCTCTTATCCAGAGCGACGTACAATGAAGTGCAAAGTGCATACCCATCACGGGTACAAGTGTGCTGAAAGACCCTCGAAGGAAGTACAGTTAAGTGGTACCTGCACAACAAAGATAAGGACTAGAAGGACTAGAGCCTATATGATAAATCTGACAATGGATTATATCTAAAACTATTTTTGTACAGCGCAATACAATAGAATGATAAACACTTATGTAGGAACAATAAACAGCCTACATAGCCAAACAAAACAAGTGAAAATATTATACTAGTGAACAAGTTATTACAGAAGTAATGACAAACTATTGAGAACTGAAAAACAACAACTACCAAACAGTTAAGAGATTACAGGGAGTTAGGGAGGGGGGGAGAGAGGTGCATCTTGAATAGGGCTGTGTATTGGCATGAAGCTGGCGATACGATACGTATCCCGATATAGGGGTGACGATACAATATATTGCGATATATTGCGATATATTGCGATACTGTAGGCAAGGCGATATTGCGATTTCGATTCTGCAATGCGAGATTCAAACCGTGTGCAAAGCATTGTATGTGGGTCATCTCTGCAACTCGTGCCGCGACAGTCATGTTAGAAGCATTGTCTGTAACAACTACGGGATCTTTTAAATCCAGTCCCCATTCGATCACCACCTCCCTCAGTACTGCTGCAATATTTCCCCCCGTGTGGTTTACAGGCATTGCTCGCGTTTGGAGGACGTGAGAGTCCAGCTTCCAGTCATCGGTAATGTGATGCGCTGTGATGGTTACATACGACTCCGTAGCCCTCGAGGTCCAGCCGTCGCATGTCAACGCGACCCTCTCTGCTGAGCTGAGAGAGCCCTGCACCCCAGCCTTCACTTCTGTGTACAACCTGGGCAATGCGATGTCAGTCATGTATTGTCGAGAGGGGATAGCGTACCGTGGCTCCGGGGTCGTAATCATGTTTCGGAAACCCTCGTTCTCCACAACACTAAGAGGGCGGAGGTCTTTGCAAATAAACTGAATTATAGACAGCGTTATTTTGGTCGCACGAGTTGAGGTCGGTGGTAACTTTGCTGCGTAAACTTGACCCAGAGTTGGCTGGGAAGAATCCACTCGTTTCGCGTTAGCTGGAAACGTTAGCTGGACATCAGCATGGTGTTTGGCTAAGTGTGCTCGTAGATTCGTTGTGTTGCCACAATATTTCGCTCTAGCATGGCACAGTTTGCAAATGGCATGGCTTTTGTCAACCTCTTTGCTGCCTTCTTTCTCCTCGTGGAACCCAAAATGAGTCCACACGTCAGCTTTGAATGCTGCGGGAGCCGGTTTGATTTGCTAGTTTCAAACAGTCACGACGAGGCCTGTGCGCTCGCGAGATCTTAAAAAAGCATAGTCTAATGGCTAACCAAAATGCCATCAGTAGCGGCCACACTAAATATTATGAAAAAAAAAAATATATATATATAGATATATTTTTTTATTTTTTATTAATAAAATATCGATATTGGACTTTAGAGGATCGATTTAAAATCACGGCACGAAGTATCGCGATATTGAGGTGAATCGATTTTTTCTAACAACCCTAATCTTGAAGAGGTGCGTCTTCAGTCTGTGCTTGAAAGTGGTCAGAGTCTCTGCTGTTCTGACCTCCACGGGGAGGTCATTCCACCACCGTGGGGCCAGAACAGACAGTAGTCGGGAGGTGGGAGTGCGGAGAGGGGGAGGCACCAGGCGTCCTGTGGTGGCTGAATGAAGAGGTCTGGCAGGCGTGTAGGGTCTGATGCTCTTTTGGAGGTAAGGTGGGGCTTAACTAACTTAACTAACAGATTTGCCAACTTCGACCTCACGTTCATCAGGAATTGTGGATTTGTTGCCGACTCTCTCATCACACTCCACCAAATTTACCTTCACCTGCGGTCCCACCACCAGTTCCTCATTCTGCAATCTTAATGATCGATTCACGTCTGCACCAGTGCTTATCCTATCAAAAAATATTTGTACTTTTTTCCCTTTTTTTAACGCACTGCTATTGCTATAACAATTTAACTTCACTTTAAATTACTGAACTAATATTTAGTTGCATAACCATCGTTTTTGATAACTGCTGCGCATCTACGTTGCATGAAGTCAACCAACTTCTGGCACCTAGAAACAGGTATTTCAGCCCAGGATGACAAACTACATTCCACAGTTCCTGTGAATTTTTGGGTTTTGCTTCAGAAACTGCATTTTTAATGCCACCCCACAAGTTTTCAATGGGGTTGAGGCCGGGGGATTGAGCTGGCCACACTCCATTACTGCAATCCGTTTCGTGTGGAACCAAGATGTTGCTCGCTTACTTGCTCGATGTTTGCGATCGTTGTCTTGTTGAAACACCCATTTCAGGGGCATTTCCTCTTCGGCATATGGCAACAATCTCTTCAAGTATTTTGATGTATTGAAACTGATCCATGATCCCTGGTATACAAACCCAACACCATACCATGATTTTTGCGCCACCATACTTCACAGCGTACTGTGGCTTGAATTCAGTACCCGCCCAGGGGTCATCTGATGTACTGTCAACGACCACTAGACCCAAAAAGAACAATTTTACTCTCATCAGTCCACAGAATGTTACAGCATTTCTCTTTGGACAATGTGTGAAACATTTGCTTCCCTTCTCCCTGAATAAAGGACAATTAATGACACCCATTTTTTTTTTTTTTTCCACAGAATGAATGAATTCGCTAATTAAACTCAATGCTGCTATTATTTTGAATATGCCCCTTTCAATGAATGAGTCAATAACTCAATCATTGAAAGGGTACTTTTCTATTACACTACTACATCTACAAGTAAATTACTTGCCATGCAGAAATATCACTACCAATAACAGTGGTTCATCAGGTTACTGATGTTGTACTGCTATTTTCTTGAACACTGCTGTATCTAGCTTCTAATAGAAATATGCCCAGTATTATTATCAAAGGCTAAAGCCCGATTCCTGCTTGAACTGGCAGCTTCTGTATGGAGGGGCCCTGCAGAATAGCACATACCTTCTAAATAGAGAGGTGCTATGCCATTAAATCATTTAAAAACCGTAGATAAGATAATTAAAAAATCTATTGTAAAAGATACAGGGAGCCGGTGCAGGGTTCCTCATTTCAGACGGGTCTAAGAACAAGAACGAGATACAAAATACACCAGGGATTACATTGTAGTGTGAGAATAGCCACAAACAATTAAAAACAGAAATAAATACAATAATTAAAAGTGAAAGAACAAATGCAATGTATTCATTTCATTTTTCCTGCTTGTGGGATTTACACCAAAGACAAACAGAACATGATCCACAGAAACTGTGGCTTTTGAGTAGGCTGATTGCATGTGAAAGTCTGGGCTGCTACTTAGACCAGGGCTGAGCAGGTGGGTGTTGAGAGGGACAGAGTCCCGAAATTACCAGAGGGGTCAGGATTGTCTCAAAAATACAAAATTGCCAGAAGGCCAGAAGAGAGCAGAGAGCAGAGAGCAGAGAGCAGAGAGTAGAGTAGAGAGTAGAGAGTAGAGAGTAGAGAGTAGAGAGTAGAGAGTAGAGAGTAGAGAGTAGAGAGTAGAGAGCAGAGAGCAGAGAGCAGAGAGCAGAGAGCAGAGAGCAGAGAGCAGGGAGCAGGGAGCAGGGAGCAGGGAACAGGGAACAGGGAACAGAAACGCCATATTCGGCATAATTGTTGTGTATTGCCTATTAATAAAGCTAGAACAAAAAAGCTAGTTTGTTGCTTCTAGCCATAGTTTGGGTGCAGGAGCGCTGAAGATCTCAGATGAGCAATCTCAGGACGCATAGGGGGGCTTGCACTAAGTGGTTCCTACTCTGCCAGGAATTGGGTATAAATGTTGTTTCGCACAAACTAAATACCTTTTCCATCTTTCTTGTAGTATGGTCCCCAACACATAAGCTAAATCAATGTGCTTAAAATGCAAATTACAGTGACATTGAACAGGTTAAGTTGGTAAAAATCCCCTTCACGGTAAATTATTAAAACCTTTACATAACCATTAACTTCAAGGGGGAATGAATGATGGAACTTAAAACAACAGCTATGCTTTATTCAAAAACATGACATAGTACTTAATTAAATCATTTGAAGTAAACAGAAATTATACAGGTGTAAACCTGTAAGTGGCAAAACTGCATAATACAATGAACCTAACAGAACACAAACGCATCTTCAACATTTTATCAAAAAAGAACATCACAATGACAACATCTTTCCTCACATGTCTCAAATTATTACACCAAAAAAACCAAGAATTTACAACTGCTCAGTTTCACTGCTTAATATAATCAAGACTCTGATAAAGGGGCTGCCATTACACAAGAGCACAAAAGACAGATTATTGCAGTGCAGTAAAAAGTGCTGAATCCTGATCACAAGTTTGTCTTGAAGAGATTATTAAGGGGGAATAAGTGACAAGATTTGAGGTGTTCATTCCTGCCATTCCTGAATATCGTTTACAGGAATAATTGATTTCCACCACTCAAATACGATATGAACATTAGTCATCCGCTGGAGCGTCTGTCCTGCAGGCACTTGTTCTTTGTTGAGTAGCAATTCCACTGAACTCACCAGCCTCTGCCCCCTTTCCATCCGTCCTGAGCAGCCCCTCCTGCTGACAACACAAACACAAGCAGGAAAGTCACTGAAGCACTAGACTAGATTTTATCGTGAAGCTAAAAAGCAGCGAAACTAATTGGCCACATTGTAATTGGTGAAATGACTGTAAGAAGTTACAAAAAATACCAATCTAACTGAATTAGATTGTTGTTTTTGTAATTGTAAAATAAAATTAATTGTAATCCATAGTTTTTTTTTATTGCAAACCACAGTATATAATTATCCATCCATAGTTTTATTATCATCATTATCAGATGGCTATCACCCCCATATAAATAAAGTGTACAGGGTGATAAAGTGAAATTTAATTGAAAAAAAGAAAATGTTCACCTTGGGCATTCCTTCACAAAGCGGAAAACCAACATCTTCTGAGTGGAATGCACTGTCCTCATCCTCCCTGTGCGGAGGAACAGTGGCCAGGAAGGCAGGTAAGGAGAAGCAGGAGAGGAAACGGGCTTTCAGGAGCAGGTAGGCCGGGTTACTGCTCAAACGCTCCGCAACCAGCCGGCGGATCCCTGTCTCTGCCGCTCCGTCTCCGGAACTTTCTCCACCGGAAGACAGTAGTGACGAAGCACACCTTTCCAGGTGGCTTTTGCATTTGAGGAGAGCCATGAGTGTGCTAAGACTGCTGACAAAGGGAGGCAGGTATGGCAGGGTAACATCTAACGGAGGGAGCTTGACCCCCCCTTTCCCTCTCATCCATTCTGCCACGTGAGATGCGTCCTCTGCAGATATAAGGCCTGGGTCAATACTCAAAGTTTGTTCAGGTCTAGGGCTGACAGACAAAGCAGGTTTAGTGGCAGGACTGAAAACCTGCTGGGACAGGGATGCAGGTTTTGTAGGAGCGGTCGCGGGGTTAACCGAAGCGTTAGCAGTGGTGTGCGGAGCTTGCGGCCGACACACTTGGAGGGTGGGTAGCGCTTGGGAATAAGTGAGGGCAGGGGCGTACCCGGGCGTGACCTGGGAAAGCACGCCAGCCGATTCAGCCACAGACGCGCCCGCACTCACTGCAGCGCGAACAGGCGTTACAGAGCCGCCGGGAGCCGTGAACGAAACGTCTATATTGTGGCAAGCGACATTGGCATGCGTGCCCGGAGACGCGGACAGGGCGGGGGCCAGACTGAAGACTGTCCGCTCCCCTACGGCGGAGGGGGAGGGAAGGCCAGCTGGGACGCACACACCGGGCCCGATCTGCAACACGCTTGAGGGAGACTGCGCGCCCAGCGGCCTGTTAATATAGAATGTAAGAGAATTATCCGGCTTTGGCTTCAGACGTCGAAAGCGAGACCCGGTCGATGATGAGTTGATTTCGACAGGCGGGGCTTGGGGGGCAATTGGGATCCCCAGGCCGGTCACTGGCAGCAAGCCGTGGGGGGTCAAAATCCAAGAAATGTGGGATTGGGGAGGGAGCGGCACCTGGGAGATATTCTGAGCTTGCTTGTTATTCTGTGACTTCCCAGGCAATTTAGCTTTTGGGGCAGCCTTGGGTTTCGGAGTACGTTTCTGCGAGCGGGCGGTCTTTGGCGTGCTAAGGGCGTCCTTTCCCTTCGCAGCGGTTGGAAGTTGGTCAGGAGCGGACACGATTGGAGCCGCGATCCCCTGCAGAAGCGGTTGTGTCGTTACCGCGGGCGGTGAAATCATCATGATGAGGCCACTCTTCTTCTGATCCTGCGCCTCATTCCCACGCTCCTGCTCACGCTTCTCAGCCAGCATCTCGGCCACTCTGCGTTTACGGGGGGGGGCGGACGGAAGGCTCTTTCTGACTGCTGGAAGAAGCCAGTCAAGAATAAGTGATCAGCGTAACACAAATAAAACAACGACTGATGCTGTTGAACTTACACAAGAGACACATTTACTGTAAATGTATAAAGGTCAATGAAAGGTTCAATTATTAGAATGACCAAAGATTTCATTACATTACATTACAGGTACTTAGCAGACGCTCTTATCCGGAGCGACATACAATGAAGTGCAAATCGAACCCAGGGACAAGTGCGATGAAGACCCTAGAGGAAAGTACGGTTCAAAGTCCAAGGGTTCAAACAGATACAATTAGAACCCTTGAAGAATACATCAACTTACCAACTAGCATACCACGGTTGGCAGCAAGAATTCCCCGAGTACAACAATACAACAATTTCACCCTTACCCATGCCTAAATCATTGTAATTTTGCTTGTTGACAAGAAGTATGTCAGTGATAAAACAAAGAAGTGATCGAGAAAAGCACTGCACAAGTATACATTTCAGTCTATTTTTCTCCATTCTTCCATCATTTCAAGTGTCTGAGGGAGTTACATAAACAGAAACGATACAATGGAACCTGCTTGTGTACAATGAAGCATGATTTTAACGTGTTTGACACATTGGCTGATGCATTCTCTCTCATTCCATTAGTGACCAAGTCAATCTGGTCCACCTTTTTGAGAACGCATAGCGCTGAGCAGCAGAACTTAAATAAATAAAATCATAATTTTCGTTTTTTTGTTCACTTTGCCTAATATTAGATTTTGTCAAAATATCTGAAACAACTCAGTATGACAAATATGCAATAATAGAGGAAATCAGGAAGGGGAAATAATTTTTGTAGGTTTTTAAGTTTAATAATTATATTGAGGATAATTATATTGAGTATATTTTAATAGCCAAAGTAAAATTGCAGTGCTTCGCCCATTTCTGTTTTGTCATTCTGGCAGATAATGGCATGCAAATACACAGTAAAACAAATACCATCGACTTTATGAATACGAAGACAAAAGTGAACAGTGAACTCACCTGGTCTCCGAGGAATGCGGATCTCCTGGAAAAGGGAAAAGCTGTTTCACAAACATTGCACATTGTTTTTGGTTTGCGACTTCATCCTTCATTTTAATTTTGTGTCAGCAGCTTAATTAGGCGCTCGTAATTGTGGGGAGACATTTGACCATTCAGCCGATGCCACAAATGGCTATAGGGCAGATTGGTGGGGCTAGGTTGATTAGTGCCTGGTGCAATATTCTGTACACTTAGTACACTTAGTACACTTAGTACACTTAGTACACTTAGTACACTTAGTACACTTAGTGAGCAATTTATTAGGTAGACCTGTACACCATTTTTTAATGCAAATAAAATTGATTTATTGATGCTTGATAAGATGCAAACACAGTATTCACAAAAACTCCCATAATTTCTCATGGAAAAAACAGAACTAGCACAGCTAGATGAAACATCATCACAAAAGACATTAATCTTCTCTCCCTTACTGTTTGGTTGGCTTGCTGCTGTCACTGTGAAGATTTCTAATTAGATTTGGGGTATTTACTGGCACATACCAGTGGCAAACCTGGTTATGTTATCAAAACTTCATTTAGCTAGCTCACATACTGTATGTTGCCAGCTAGACAGATACGGCCCAAAACTTTCAGTCAAAATGGCATTCTATTCAACACCAATATTGTGCATGCCCTGACTGGATCTAGAAACCACCATCGATCTATGCCTCTTACCTACCCAACCAATACGATTATAGGGAATCAGTAATGGATTTGATATGTAAAATGGCCAGTTAGATATAAATTTCCTGCAAATCCTTATTGGCTGGACTTATTGGCAGAATTATTGCAGCGCAAAAGGGCTACATAGAGTCACTATATTATACACACATTGGGCCTCATTTATCAAACGTGAGCCAAACAAAAAGTTTCCCGATGTCAGTTTTTCGTAGGAGCCAAACGAACTTTGCGTGTGGTCTCAGCTGTGCGGAAATGAAAGCACATGGTTGTAAAATGTGGTTTGAGCTTATTAGTCCATTAATTTAAAATCCATGTTGAGTGCCAAAATTATTTGAATATACCAATTGGATATTATAATTATTAATATCATCTAAAAACTCAACATTGAAATGGGATTAATTCATGCTTAAAGGTACAACAGGTAAGATTTTTGTGTAACAATATTGTTACATGACCATTGTAAATTCTTCCCTGCCATTGAAAAAGGCTCACTGTACTTAAATTTGGATTTCGAAATACAGTTGACGGGCCGGCACTCTGTGCCAAAACATCATATAGCTGTACAATAATTCAAGCTCATTGGTTGAAAATTGGTTCTAATTGCCACAGTGTTTCAATTGGTGTTTCAACTTCAGTGCGTTCATGGAGAAGGGGGTGGGATAAACAGTGTTGTGGTTTGAGCGTGTTTGCTGCTGCAATTCCTCTCTCGATCGTTAGAAATTATCTATTGCACCTTAAAGTGGAGTTGAATATAAATTCTAAATAAATAAATAAATAAAAAATAATTTTGCCATGAATAGGGCGTAGACTACAAGTCGTTGCTTAGTCCGTGGATAATATGGCTGGCCTCTCCTCTCCTTTCTCACCCGCTTTATTATAAGACCTGGGTAAGTGGTTTAGACTCACCGCACTCCTTCGTGCCTCAATGACCTTCTTGCAGCCCTCAGCATCAATGGATAGAATCTGTTTCAAGACAGAAGGTATAAGCGTCTTTCATCCCGCTGCATCGGAGCTAGGTACGAGTGAATAATTATGTCACTGAAGGAAAAGGCGCGTTTACACACGCAAAAGATGTAATTCCACTCACATTCAGAAAGAGGGAAAAAACGGGAGTACTTTTGAGTCCTGTCGCCTCGGATTTCTCTCTGACCATATCCGCTGCAAAAACAAAAATCAGTTACGAAGCGAATTTCATTAGGAACAACTTGATTCACGGCACTGTAAATACTAAATACTAAAATAGCATTAAATAAAAACTTGGGTGGGTGTGTGTGTGTGTGTGTGTGTGTGTGTGTTCGGACACAACCGGAAGAAGGGCATCTACTGGAAAGATAGCTGTGTTTGCATTAATGTATCGGTCAGACCATACCTTTGCAACGCTCGTTGTTTTTGCAGGCGACAGGCAGAATCAGGTTCCCCATCCAGGGAGTGATGGCGAGCAGAACCTCGTCGTTCTGCGTGGTGCAGGAGGTGCTGCACACGTGATGGGCGACGCTGGCTCTGGGACGCCATGAGGGATGAGTGACGCTGCCTGGCCCCTCACGGGCCACAGTGCCCTTCTTTCTGCTCTTCTCATTAGCCTTCCTCCGGGGCAACCGGGAGAGCTTACACCTCTTAAAAAAAGGAAGAACAATAAGCTGGGGTCAGAAGACAACAAATAAATAAATAAAAAATAAAATTCTGTAGATATCATTGCAGTCAAATTGTGCTGTGGTGAGCCGCTACATGTTTAGTAGCTCTGTGTCCACTTGCTGCTTATATTTTTTATGGGGAGTTATTTGCCTAGTATGCTATGATGGCCGGTGATTGTACCTCTTCCACCTGGAGTTCTAGAGAGGCCACTCCCGTGCTTAGATTTTGTCCTTTTTTTAGATACAATTTTACAATTACTTGCTTTCAGATGTTAGGGCCACTTTTTGCACCTTAAATGTCTGCTCGAGGAGTTGTTTGCGCTAGACAGAGCATGTTATTACTAGGCCTTCGACTGGCTAGATCATTTGGTGACGGAAGATGTACTAAATGTCGTGCAAAGAAAAGGAGACAAGCAGTATTTAACTTCTTCAAAGGGAAAGCGAGATTGCTGGCTAATAAGACCGAGATCCTGGAGAAAGCGGTAAGAGAAAAGGCGGAGGGCTTCTCATCTACGTTAACAACAGACAGTGCAGTCCTGGGCTTAATAATGTAAAAGAGAAGATTTATCAACTGGACACTGAGCTCCCAGCGTGGAAAAAAACCTTCCACTTTCAGTGCCTGAGCTTCTGTAACTTTGGTGTAGTAATACTTGGGAGTAATTCTGTCTCATGGACAACAAACCCAAAAGGGTTTCCTTTCAGAAGACACCAGGATCATGCCTGGTGTCAAAAGGGTTCAAGAATACCATTGTATTTTGGGGATGTCATTTTCAAGCTTGGGTTGAGAAAAGGGGTGATACTTATTGGGTTAAACTCTTTTCACAGTAAAAATGAAAATTTTATAAGCATTGCTTAAAAATGTAAATGTATCTTTTATTTATGTGTATTCAAGGCACGTACTGCAATAGGAATGCTATCAGACTGCTATGGTCAATATAAAGTAAAATGATGTTGTCACAGCTTAACCGTTTTCCAGGTCGCCCCAGCAGCACATACTTTACCTGTGCATTGTATGTGTATTTGTATGTATGCTGTAAGTATTTATGCAAATAAACACAAATAACAATGAAGAAGAACAATACAAGAGACTGACAAAACAATTTCCCCTCAGCTTCATGATTCACAGGGATGAACACAAAGAAGCTGAAATTGGTTTCATAGTTTAGGGACTTGTTTGTTCACCCAGCATAAATTGTTAAAACATGAACACGATATGAGATTACCTGTTTCATTTGAGAGCCTCCATTCCAACGCAGGAGATTCCTCACCTCGCTGAGTGACACTGTGATCATATCACTTTCAGAATGTTGATCCTGATGAAAAAAAAGCATAAAGTTTTGCTTAAAATGATTAAATTGGTCACTCCATACATAACATGGGGCACACGCATAACAATGGTCACATGCACAGTCACGGAAATCAGCACATCAATAATTAATATGCGTCGTCACTCCAAGATGAAAACAAGGGTGTTCAATGTTTTGTGTAATTCTCAAAATGCTCTATGATGAGCGCTGGGGATGGTACCTCTTTCATCTGCTGTTCTAGAGAGGCCGCTCCCGTGCGGGTGTGTAAGGGGCAGCCGAAGCGGTCGAGAGCGGTCCACCGCGCGCCAGGGGCAGAGGCCAGGGAGCGCCAGCGGCTCCCTGAACACGGACGTCCGAGAGCGGCTCGGCTCAGGGGCGGCTTGTTACCCGCCGGGGCGGCCGGGGCGGCCCGGACAGCCCGTAGGCCCAGGTGGGGGAACATGCCAGACTTTTTGGGGATCCACTTCTCCATGCTGGGTAGAATGTACTCTTCCCTCAGCTCCATTTCCAGGTTGGACTCCTGATCGTCATCCAGATCCTTTAACTCTTCATCGCTGGAAAGACAAAGTGCCGCCTCCTCTGAGCTCGTCATGGCGTCCTCTTCCTCGTCCTCCCTTTTCACCGTCTCAGGCTTTTTCCTCTTCTTTTCCCTCTTTTTTGGAGGTTCTTTTTTAATCCATCTTTTGGCCATACGCTGTCAATTGGAAAAAATAAAATAAAATAAAATAATAAAATAATAAAATAAAATTAAAACCTCAACTCATACGAGACAACGCTCTACGAACGAGTCGGTTGTGAGGAAATGGCGGCCTGACAGGGTGGTGCTATGGCTCGTCATGAAGTGGGACGTTCTTGTTAGGAAGTTAATATGAAAATAATCACCACCCACGTGGCATGTTTCGGCCAATCATTTGTCGAAATGCCACATTTGGTCAGTTGTTTTTCAGTGGCGTGGTATAAAGCCAAATAGTCACTCTCTATTCATTATAAATGCAATTGCAATTTTTAGCACATTAAACAAAATGGCTAAGAAGCACCCAGTACCTGCAAAAGTTAAATTACCGTTAACGCGAATCAATCAGAATAGATACATTTAAAAACATTAAGTATATACACTCAGTGCTTTATTAGGTACAAATATTTTAATCAGCCAATCATGAGGCAGCAACTTCATGCATAAAGCATGCATACATGGTAAAGAGGTTTGGTTCATGCTCATGTCAAAAATAAAAGTGATTTAAGTCAATCATTGACTTTGGAATGATTTTTGGTACCAGACTGTTTTTCAGACACAACAGACTCAAGAGTTTACAGCGAATCGTACGAAAAACAAATAAACAACTACCGAAAACATCCAGTATTCAAAAGTTAAAATTGGCAGCGGTGAATATAACTCGAACACTGGAGCATGAGCACTTACCGGATATCCTGTCATTATCTTCCATTTTTGCAAGCATTGACAGTCAATCCTGTTCGGCATCTCTGACGCAATTTTGGCCCATCGGCCTATCAATCAGGGCATGCACAAGAGTGAAATATATAAGATCATGGGCGTGCTGACATTATTACAGATAATACATTTCAATGAAATTTGACCTTCATGTGTTATATGTACAAAAGTTATACAACAAGCATTTGCACATTTTCCCATGACAATAACATAAGAACAATAGAACTTTGTTATGATAAAAATGGTCAGTTTCAGATCATTATGTCTTGATATTTCATCTAGAACTATGTCTTGGGACAAGATTTATAAACATAACAACATGCTTAATGTGGATTCAAAACCTTAGGGGTTCAAAAACTTTAAATACATTTTCAATTAATTGAATTAATTGTGTTCCAAAGGATTGGGTTCTCAAGAGTTTGGTACCAGGTGTCAATCACAAGTCAATCACAGCACAAGCTATGAGCAATAGCTTCTTTGGAACCCATCTCGTGTCCACAAGGAAGAACAGCAATGCCAAAACAAAGCATGACAAACCAATCCAAACCACAGAAGAACAAACCAAAGCGTGACCCGCCTCGCTAGCTGCTCATGCTGGAAGCAATAAGTCTTACGTCGGACCAGAAATGACAACAAATATATTCATGTTTATGCATTAAATTATTTAATTGAAAACCAAATACTTTCCCATCAATAAATACTGAACTGGGAATCCAATTACTTTTTCCAAATAGTATTTACGGCCTTTTAAAAATACATAAAAATTCCAATGCAATACAATCTGTTGTATACAATCTGCTGAAGGGGGGTATCCCAGATAGCATCTCTGTACCATCTGAGAACTGCTAGGGGCTACGGTTTGAATCAAGGGCAGCCTACACTGGCCATTTTAAGCAACCCATGCACAACCCATGAGTGTGGCGTGTGAGCTCTTGCACTTGTCACAAGTAAGGTCAATGTCAGGGAATACTCTGGCTAATTTTGTGTTTAAAACATGGGTACGGTGTAAACGGTCAATTCACCTGCTCCGTACTTCCCCACCAACATTATCAGCATGGCCTCCTCCTCCGGGCTCCATCGGCCCTTTTTCACGTCCTCGGTCAGGCAGTCCAGGTATCTGCAAAACCACCACACTCCTGGCCACTTACGCTTTGCCACAAGGCAAATGCTTTGCCCTCCTCAAATGTTCAGGTTTTAAAAAAATGTTTTACTAGGATTGTATTTAAATACAGTAAATCCCCAGAGCTACTCATCCCAGTGATAGAGCCCAGTATATGTTTGTGTTGGTCAACTCTCCCATGTAAAACAGCCATTTAGGAAGAAAGAATTAATTAATTAAAAACCCCAATCTCAATGCTATTTTGCAAGTCTAAGACAATGACAATGCGCTCATTGGTCGAGGAACGTTGCACCATTACTGTGTTATGGATAAATGATAAAATTGCAGCAAACTCGTTTTAATAAGTCAAATGGATCCCCATGCAAACCCCTCATTCAGTCAGTGCACTTTATAATTTCATGGCTGTAAATAAACTCAAAATTTAAATTTCGTCTGACCACAGCACCTTCGTTCAACCATACTTTAAAATACCACATGAGACCAAAATTGAATCGTTTTGTGAGATACAGCATCAGCATGTTTGGTGTCGAAACAGAAATACAGGTCTGGGGCACTGGTTAAAATCAATGGTATAATCGTATAATCCATTAAGTATCAGGCCATTTTGGCTGACAATCTGGTTGTCTCTAATACAGGCAGAGACTTGGCTGTAGGTGGATTTTCCAGCAAGACAATAAAGGGGTCTGAATACTTTCTGAAACCAAGTCTAATTACTCATTTAATTCTATTCTTAATGAAGAAAATACTTATTTCGTTTTTAGTTTGTTTGGACAGAAACAGTAAAAATTGTGAAAAGTCCATGCGATTTTATTTTTTAGGTTATATCACCCAGTCCTGCCAATATGGATAGAAGAAATGTTTCTTTGGTTATCTAGTTTGGGAGTGATTAGCCAAAATGTAAAATGGCTTATTACAGTGCCTCCCTGTGGTCAATTTAAATGTGACATTTGCGGTGTTGGGAGCTCTAGACACAGGAGCTGAAACCATCCTTTGTAAAAACATTTTTCCACCTCAAGAACACACCATGAAACCAGCCCAAATAATAATCTTTTTCAGCATATGCCATGACACTCCCACTATGCACTCCCAGCCAAGGCTGGTGACAATATATTGTTTTTCAAAAACAACATGGTGGCTCAGTGAAACCATCCTTTTCCGGGTGACACTACCCGCCATGGCTGGCAATGGCACAATGACAATTTGATTTGAAGCCGTGGGTTACAGAACTGCACAAAAGGAGAGGGATTTATGCAACAACAGTCTCATAATCAGTTCCATTAACAGAAGCGGGCAGGTTTCATCTCTCCCACCACTGCGCCTCGTCACTGCGTACCTCTCCCTGCACTGAGCATCGGTCCTGCCCGGCACCTCGGTCCGTATTTTCCACCAGTCACGGACACCATACTTTGCCACTGCCTTCAGCAACATCTGCACACCAAAATAAATTATACCGTTGGTTCATTTTTAACAATAATTAATTTGAAGTAAGACATTTGAATTTGAAGGGAACCCGAGAAACAGAAAACACATTCTTTGAACGACCATTTATTTAATGACATTTTTATTCTTAAATCTGAACTCTGAAATACCCCCCTTGAAAAAGTAATTGCCCTCTGGTTGCACTACCTTTAGAGGCAATAATGGTATCCAAAAATCAGTCTTCCACACCGTCATGGATGAATTTTAGTCCACTTGTTAAATCATTGAATTTATTTCAATAATTTAACTAAACCCTCAGATCATTGTCTTGCAGCATAACCCAAGTGCACTTCAGCTTCAGCTCACACACAGATGACCAGACAGTCTGCTGAAGACTTTTCTGGTACGAAGCAGAAATAAAGTTTCCTTCAATAATGGAATGTCATCCAGGTGTGTTGTGTTTAATCAGGTCCCCTTTGACTGATATTTCTGTCTAAAGACCTCAAACCATTCAGTTCAACAAAAAATTGGGTGGTCCGGTACAAAAGGTGATATGTCCCAGGAAATAAAAGCTGAAATTCGGATCGGTCGTCTCATGTACATCTTTTAACCTCAATTGCCTGTGTCGAGCATAAAAACAAATAAAACCTTGCCATTCCAATACTTTTGGAGGGGACTGTAGGTTAACACGTATTAATGAATTAAAATGAGTTCAAATCTAAAAGCGCGAGATCGGAGAGCGTGAGATCGATTGCAGATAGAACTCCCCCCCACCTCATCCTCAACCTTGGTCCAAGGGCCTTTCCGAAGGCTGGGCTCCAAAACCTGAGTCCAGCGATAGACCAACTGGGCAGCTTCCCGGCCCTCCATGAAGTAAGAAACTGCGGAGCAGAGAGGACACACGAGAACACCTTTTATTTCATTCAACTGGTAGGAGACTGCTGAAACAAAATGTGACAGAACTAAATAGTCATCTATAGCGCAGCAAGCCCATTAAGGGGCACGGGGTCAGACGCAATTTTGTTTCACGCCGCATTGCTCACGTACAAAGTAAAGCGCGAGGTTCAAAATGGCCGGACTTAATTAATAGGTGTGTCTTGAACGTAACATGACCTAAAACCAGAATTTCATCTTCCATTCCCTTTAAAGTCAATTGTGTTTGCCCCTAGGTCAGATATTATGACGACAGATTTAGCAAGACATAGAACAGACGGGTTTACCTCTGAGGAAAAAAAGCCTGCTAAAATGGTCTGAATTGTACATTTGTTTCCTATGTCTGATTTCTTAAACGTTTAGCTCTCTTTAGAATTGTTTTGTTCAATTATGGAATGGTGAGCACATGTTGTTTGACACACAGTAGACATTGTACATGGCTGTAGCATGTTGTCGGGAATCTGTGCTGATGCACCTTGATGGAGAGCAGGCTGATGTTAGCATTAGGGCTGATCAATTTCATTTCCTGTCTTTTGAGGTATTCAGCAAATGGAAACAAACATTGAACTTAAAAACAAAAGGGTTTTTTTTTGTGATTCATTTATACAGATAATGCACGCTCTTTTCAGCAACGCCCTCTTAATGCCCTTCTTGCTGTGAGGCGCCGCCCGATGTTATGGTATTAATATTACCAGTATTAATCGTTATGGTATTAATATTACCAGTATTAATCGTCAGGCAGTTTGCCAGGGCAGTAACGTGTCGCCATGTACACAAGTGTTCAAAAGCTTGGAATCACCTGTTTTTTCTGCTTTTTTGTCTGCTTAATGTCCAACACAACCATGACTTTTGAGAATGTTACAATGTACGCAACGCCACAAAGAATATACAGGTCTGCGGGCTTATTGTCATGTTCCATTTGATTATGCACACATCTTGAACACAGTTCCAGCAGCCAACTACAAACTACTCTCTATCAGGCTGCAGTGCATGTTTTGATAATTGACACAATATTACAACCATTATTATGCAATTTCATTTTAAAGCATAAAGAGCAAACGGACAAATTAATCTAAATACTATATAAACATCACAAAATAGTTATTTTTAGTGCAATACATTTTTGATAACAAAATTGCATATACAGAAATAACTTTTTTCATTCATGCATTCAGCAAGCCTCACTCTGGGTGTATGGGATGAAGTTCCCAATACGCATCTTCTCCACCAGCTCTCTCAGGACCTGGTCCTCTTCTTTGGACCAGAGCTTTTTCTTGAAGCCTTTGTGGATATAACGCTGGTGGGTCTGGAGGCACATGAAGGCGGTTCTGTTCGTCTGAGGGGACACAGGAGAGAGTGAGACTGTAAAGATAAACAACCTTACATTTCTTTGAAAACACCAGAGAACTGAACACATCGGGAATTAAGGTTGTTCTTAACACAACTTTTACTAAATAAAATACTTTTTCAGTTTATTTATATTGTAGCATTGTATTTGATCATATGGCCGTTTTTCAAGACACATGATCGTTGAAATGCATTGTGATTCCTAGGCCTTTCAATGGGATTTCTATAGGTCGCCTTAGTCCATAATGGGTTGAAAATGATTTGCATGCTTCTAGCTTCCATCCAGCAGCCGATCTTGTCCTGGTCCTTTTTATATCAAAAGCGGAACTTTCCATGGAGGCTTTTTAGCAACAACTGCTCAACTCACTCCCTTGTCAAATTTTTGTAAATAAAAAGCTAAATCTCAATTAGTAGCGTTACTCATTCGCATGTCTTTGCACTCGTCACTTTGTATTAATCTTATACTTCCAACCCTGTTCGGTTGACTAGACATTCTTTGAGCTTCGGATGTCTGAGGTATTACTGTAGCTTGTAGCCAAATCATTCAGTAATCATTCAGGCAAAAAAAAATCTAAAAAAGTGTTAGTTACTTATATTAATTCTTTCTATTGTATACATATCAAGTTAATTATAAGGTATTATTGTTAAGCATAGTAATTTATTGTTTGGTTGTAGTGTCATCAAAATAAAGAAAGCATTTTATTTCATCATTCTTTGTGGTTGGATTTAGCTTTTAATAGACCCACTACACATTTTTTGTCACAAAACCTCAAAGTAATGCAATGGAAATGTGATGCTTGGGCCGCCTATGTTTTTGTCTGGGAATGCTTACCCCAAGTCCCTCTGCAATTTTATCCCATTTGCAATAGTTCATATTCTCCACAATGCCCTTGAGCTTCTCAATCTCATCTTCTTTCCAAGATGACTTATTAACACTGGGATGCAGGTAGTTCTCCCAGAACTTCTGAATGTCATCAGCACTACGTGTACCCTCAAACTGCAGAAAAGGGAAAAAATAGTTTTTAATAGTTTCAATATATTGTCATGATAAAGTTGACATTTTTTAAACTGCCTGAGAAGGCAATACAATTCTCTATATAATCACAGTCCACAGTTGTGTCAAGTAAGAATGCCCAAAGGCTAATAACCCAATAACCTGCCCCCCAAGTCCCTAGTTTAAATAATCCTGTGCTCCCCTAAGCATACGCTGACCCAGAGCAAGGGTTCCCCTCCGGTTCAGGTGCAGCCTGTCATGCTTGTACAGCTCACCCCGTCCCAAAAGAAGTCCCAATGCCCCATAAACCTGTACCCCTCTCTCCTACAAAAATGTCATAGCTACGTTTTAAACCTCTAGATAAAGTTCTGCTTCCCTCTGCTTGCACGTGGTACAGGTAGAATTCCGGGGAAGACTACTGTGGAGGTTCTGCTCCTAATCTTTTCTGCTAACAACCCGCTATGTAGACTATGCTGTCTACACCCACTCTCAGAGACAGGGGCTGGGTCCAACTTCTGCAAGGGCTGGAATCGGTTGGACACCACCACCTGTAGAGATACCGCCCCTGTGTAGTGTGCATGTCCTTTCCTTCGTGGCGCCCTACTGTCACCCAACTCTCTGGTCCTGCCTGGTCTGAAGTCTGCCCCCCTCCTGGCCGTGGCCTGCACACTAGTTCCCTAAAGGACATACTATGTACTTCCCGGAACTCTTCCAGTTCAGAGCTACGCAATCAGCACTCGAGCCAGCCCTCCAGATTAAGAATCCTGCTCACATGGAAACACAAAAACTATACTAAAAAGAATAAAAAATAAAATAAAATAATAAAACGACAGTTAAAAAAAAAATACAATTAAAATAAAAAGCGTGAGGTGGCTCCAAACAGTTAGCAGCCCAAACAGTTAGCAGCACTGTTCAACCAAGGACAGTAGACAAGCAAGTGTCTTCAATCGTGTGCTATACTTTACATTGAAGTACCTTAAAACTAGCACAACAATCAATGAACAAAGAGGGCCTGTACAGGAACTTACGTCAATATTTGAAATTTTCTCCCAGTCATGGTCGTCATGCCGATTCCCCATCAGCTGCTCCTCACTCAATGAGCTGTGAAGACAGAGTGAGTGAGTGAGTGAGTGATGTTACAGCAGAGAAAATGCAACCATAACTCAAATAATTATCCTCTCCCTATCCTCTTCCGTTTTTACAGAAATATGCAGTTGTGAGATATCATACCATAAACAAAGTGCATGTCATAAGCATATTCTCTGCGTGCCTACTAAAAAAAACACTGCAGTCCACAGACAGATTTTTATTACAAATGCTTTAATGCTCGCAACTTAAAATTAAATTCAAATATTCATAACACCATTACATTTGAAAGGTCAGTACATAATATTCTCAAGCTGAATATATTCTTTAGAGATCAGAATGGTATAGTTACCTGATGTCATCAATCTCCCTCTCTATTTGATTGATTTGTTTCTGAAGAATTTGTTTTTCCATGTCTTCTGCTTTTCCCATTTTTTCATTCAGGTATTCCAATCTTTAAAAACAAAAGCAAACACACACCAACACATAAAACACAGAGCCTGGGCTGCTAGGTGGCTCACCATGTTAAGTTACTCTTTCAGGGCCCCACAGAGACTGCACACGTAGGCTGGTGGCTACGATAACTTTGCCATTTCACAAAAAGCTTGTGTACATAAACCAGTGGTGATACGGTTTTACCAATTCCCTATTGAGATATAACAATAATAAAAACACTAATAACTGCTCTCCCAATTGAGATATAACAATAATACTTAAAAAAGTGCCACAATGTGCCAATTGTGTCGCCCAGGACACTGCTGGTTAGAACCAAACATTTTTTCATTCTCTGGAGAGCCTTGCTGGACAATCAGGTGTCTGCATAGGAAGCTGCCTTTGGAGCTGCCAGCCCCAGTAGGTATTGAGCTATGAGGTATTCCAATGTAATGTGAATTATAAACAAGCAAAACAAGAGTTCTGTATCAAGCTTGATGTTAACAGGCAGAAATGTACCATGTTTTTTTTATTTTTATAATTTGACGACTTACTTGAAAAGCTTAGGCTGCAGCAACCGCTTCATGGTGTCACTTACAATGGAGCTGACCAGCAGAGTCTTCTGCCAGCCCTCCCCTGACAATCAACACAAGAATGAGCATTACAAACCTTTTGACAAACCCCCCAGTTTACAGACGCCCCCCTCCTCCTTCTATTGCATCATAGAGCAGGGGTCTCCAACCCTGGTCCTGGAGAGCTACACGGTCTGCTGGTTTTCATTGTTACTCTGCACTTAACTGTAATCAACTGCTCTAATTGATTAATTAACTCGCCTCACCTGGTTCCCTGGGTCTCAGCAGGGTGCTGATTTTAAGGTGAAAACAAAAACCAGCAGACCCAGTAGCTCTCCAGGACCAGGGTTGGAGTGCCCTGTCATAGAGTATGAGTTCAGGGTATCTGACACTTGCGTTTCAGATGCAGTACAAAAATAAAAAAGGCCACGTCCAGAAGTGGCCAAAGGAGTTTTTAGAATAAGTAGGCAAGGTATTGGGCGCGCGCGCGCGCGCACGCGCGCGCACGCACGCACGCACGCACGCACGTCATAGTAATAGCAATAGGAAAGATAAAAAAATAATCAAAACCGGAAGTAGCCATCTGGCTAGCTTCTCTATTTTGAGCAGAACATAATCAACATACGCAACCATAGCAACATGCTGGAACATGAAACAGTAGCCACCTTAACAGCCTGAAGTAGTTAGTGCCGGCAAAAAAAGTTAATATTTTGAAGCAAATTGCCAAAAAACATTACAGACCCCTGCTTATATTTTAATCTTTGGTAAAATACCATGGTATACGTGATATAATCCAACCAACACTGTGTCATGTCCCTTTGCTGATCATGTTACTGAAGCTTAATTTGCGTTGTCCCATGAATGTCCTATTCTCGGAAATGATGTGACCACTACACTCATTTACAGTATGTTGTGGTTATGAGGTGCATGGCAGTTCCATTATTTAGACCATGTCAAATAAAGTGATATTTGTTGCGCATCATTTTTTTCTTTTGAGTGTTCCATTTGGCCTGTGGTGTATAAGGCCGCTGGCAATGGTTAGTCTGAATTTTTCCCCACAATTTTTCTGTACCTCCCAATCATCCATACATCAACAAATAATGGATCGCCCAGTGATTTTATAAATTCACGACACATGAACCAATACCAAAAATAAATAATAAGCTATATTTTCATCATGGACTGGGAATGGTCTTATATCAGAAGGTTGCATTATATTTAAGTGACCTGACCTATGTCTTGTATCTTGCTGTAATTGTGCGTTATGTAATCATGTACAAAGAGCCATTTTTGATGGGGTGACCCAAAAAAAAAAACATTCAATCATTCCACTCTTTCATCCAATAAAAATCTTCTAAAGCAGTCTAAACATGACATAAATACTGTGCACATTTCCCTCAGACAGCCACAAGGCTATCTTTCCATTACAACTTAACTTACATCTTCTTATCTTCATCTCATCATAAGTTCTTGTCCCCATGTTCATCTTGTCTCTAGTCTCTGGATTGGCAGGAGGACCCTGAGAGAACAATTGTCAAAAGTGGTCAGGGATCCATTACTTTTAAATCTTAAATCATTAATGTATTTCCAGGTTACATAAACCAAACTAGAATGTATGTCACTGAAGATCACTGAAATTGACGTAGGATTAGATGCCATGCATTTTAAAATATGGCAGGTGGTATTTATTTCTTGTTAAATATGAAAGATTCTACAGCTCCTGGAGCATCTGTTAAGATAGACGTCATCATTATGAACACCAGTATGGACCAAGATATTTGAATAAGAAAACAATGCACCCCCCCCCTCCTTATGCGGTTACTACATTTCCATTTTCATTTACAATTTTTACTTTTGAATTCAATTCTTTTCAGATCATCTGCTTATAGAAGTACACGCATCATATAATGAGTTACAGTACAGAAAACCTGCTGCTGATAGCAGATTCATTACAATGTACCGTACAATTCAGTCTGTTCACTTTCATACTTGAACAGCATTTTCATGACTGCATTAGAGCATAAACTTTACTGCTTGACTGCATAAACTTCAAATTTCTGTACTTACCAGTCCTGTGACTTTGTCCTTGAAGTATGGCTTCATGAAGTTTCCCAGAAAAAGCTTCAGGGCGGGTAGTCCAGAGGTTGTAGCTTGTGGGGTTGGGCCAGACACCTGCACCATGACCTCCCGCTGAAGGGACAGGAGAACATTCATGTAATCGTTTGCAATAAAGCACAATATGAATGGGAATGTTATACTTCAAGGCATGCATAGCTACTTATGTGGCTTACACAATCCCTCAAAACATGAGGCACCTAATTAAGCCAAATCTAACTGCTTGTTAAAATACTGAGATAGCAATTATGGTTGGTACGAAAACCAACATACCTGTACACAGGACCGAGTTTGGAAACCACTGCTCTAGAGAGCTTCTAAACAGTGTTTGACATTTGCAGAATAGAAAATAGCTTGATAAATTAGTGTAACACATAAAACTGCCTTGTGTCGAAAAACGAAGCCAAATTTATTTCACATAAATAACATTACAATCCTGAAAGCACAATTTCAACATTACATTAGCCTATTGCACATTAGTGCTAATCTTCTCCTGTTGAAAAAGGGGTTGACCATTGTTTGTTCTCCTTCTATTCATGTCAAATAAAAGGACAATATGAGGTTGCCTTTACGTAATTTGACTGATTAAAAACTACCTAAAATTTGGGGGAGAAAAGCATGTTATAATCCATCTTGATCTATCTTGAAGTAAAATCTCCAGAAATATTTTTTTCATTTCATCAAGTGCCCGTCACAAATGGCTGTAGCCAATAATAATGGGGAAAGTGTAGGTCGGTGTTTCACTTGTCTTTGGGAGCAACCAGACCCATTTTTATTTACATGATTTATACGACGTGGTCTAGCTAGCGAATGTAACGTTAAAGTTAGCTATCAGCACCCCTTAACGTCGTAGCTAACGTTAGCTAGCCAACATCATTAACATAAATAAGCAGTGCAAACCAGCTAGCTAGTGTTATTGGAAACCGCATTACTGTAACGTTACCACCAAAACTAGTTAGCTAGCTAGTTAGCAGGCAAGGTCGGATATAATGTTTCATGTTTGTAAAGTTATTATCCCAGTGTTTTCCTGTACGGCCGCCGATGAGCATCTGGTGTTTATTAGCTGCCAACAACGTTTGAGAAGGACATGAACATGGTTTTGTTTTTTGCCTTTACTCCCCATGTTTCTGACCCTTTGAAACATGTTGGGTGTCTCTGGTCAGCTGTCATTGACTGTGCCAAGCACTTGTCAAAACTGAGACTGCCCTGTAAATGGAATCTAGGATCTGGGTTATCCTCTGTTTTAAGAAACAGAAAAAGCCCAATCCACTGTGTGCCAGATTTGGCAGTACAGTCCAAAACACAACACGATTTCGGCATACTTAACTGGCCAACTGTTTCTACGCCGCTCTGATTCAGTCGATTTTGAAGTAGCGTTACTTCGTTCCGCGGCTGAGTGGCCATCCGGAAGTATCTTAGCGACCTCACTTTCTCATTTCATCCATTTACAGCTGAAATAGCGTATAACAACGTGATTTACCCGACTGCTGGGACCGCTTCACCAACATCAGTTGAACACTAGCTACCTAGTTCCACGAGATGTAAAAGTTAGTCCGGAGCACCAATACTATATGCAAAAACCCTTCTTTTTTTTTAACTTTGAATATGTATTGTCCCACTGGGGTCCCATAGCTGCTGGATGTGTTCCAGGCCTGCAGAGTGGTAATGCACGAGGGACGAGCGTGACGCTCTGACCTGCTGCTCCTTATTCTCAGACAGCAGGCGCTCCAGCTCGGTCAGCTTCTCCTCCAGCACGTCCTGGTACACCAAGTTCATCTGCAGGCAGGTCTCTGCGTCCGGGGGCAGGCTGAAGGCCTCGTCGTCACTGTCCTCCCCACTCTGTCAGGAACACAGAGGGCACGCACCCTCCACAAATTCAGCATTAACCCAGCGAAGGTACTGAACACAGCAGATAATTTGTTAAGATTGTGATTCAGACCAACTACCTAACAAAGAGATCATTCCGAGCACAAGCAGATACTCACACTTTCCATGATGCTTTCTGTGCCATTTTCATCATCTGTTTAAAAAACAAAAACAATTTCACTTGTGGAAATAATGCACAGATATACTCATTTCACACCAGTTTTTTTTTAAAGAGTATATTACTATTATGATTTTTTTATTTTTTATTTTATAATTTCCTGTCTTTTTAGGCTTTCAGCAAATGCAAAAATTGCACTCAAAACTTTCTTGTGATTCATATAAATTTGTATTGATATATACACTGAATTGATTCAAATGATTGATTGCTCACAGCCTTTTATTTCTGCTTCAGTACATACACAGTACACTTATTGCTCTATGACACTGTGAAGTAACAACCCTTATTGTTCCCATTTTAAAAAAGTGCCATATTCGACACTTTTTCACAAAGGTGAAGTGCATTTTTGTCGCAATACCAATTCAATGCGTTTGCATTCTGTCCACTGGTGGTGTCAGGTGCGACAAACCAGCCTGGTATTTGAATATGAAGTGTTTACAGTGTTAAAAAGCGTATAACAATCTTTAAGACTAGGTTTGATATGTTGCTCAAACCTAATCTAATGTCAGATGACATTGTTGGTTGTCTCCAGGAAGTCTTCTTTCGCCAAAATACACTACTGCCAAATTATCTTCTGAGGAAACAAAGCTCAATGTGACACAAATAAATACTTAATTTTGAATGGAGCCCTGGTATTGGAGTGCTAAAAAAAACAAAAAAAACTTTTGCGAACACCAATCACCACAAATGGCACCAAATCAAACCAAAGCTGAATAATTAAGGAATTAAGGAAACAGCAATCTGCATGGCAGATTTACATAAAGATTTCAACTTCTCAAAGCATATAGACGTATGGCATGTGGCATGTGTTGGTTTACCTGGTGATAGTATTTCCTCGTCCACGCCACGCACATCTTGGCTAAGAGAAAGCTCCAGCTCTGTGATCTCTTTTTGGATCTGCCTGCGCTTGGCTGCAAGGTCCTCCTGTGGTCAAAGGCAGTGGTATTTACACTTTCTCCCCCACAGTATCCTACAGCCACTGCATGTTGTAATGAAGGAGATTGTAGATTGTAGAAATTGCACAGGAAAATATAGGTGAAATGACTAAATAAAAATTATGTATCAATGCCATTTGCAATATGGCCACCAATATGACATTTGGGAGGGGAGTTTTTCCACAGGAAAACAAATTGCCTACATTTACATTTTAGTCATTTGGCAGACGCTTTTAATCCAAAGCGACTTACAAGTGCATAGGATCACAAGGATCACAAGACACAAAGCAGTAATGCAAGGTTGTTGAATATCAATGACAAATGAAAAAAAACAAAAAAAAAAAACACTGAAATACATCCAAATTGATCTTTGCTTTGTAGAAGACTAGCTACCCCCCTGATTAAAATGAGCTCTAAACCAACTCTATAGTGAGTGCATAGTATATTTACTGCATTCAGGTCATACGAGAGTTACCGAAATGACCACCTTCTGACTGGGAAAAACATTCACGTTGTAATTCTGAGTAGGAAATACGGGATGTTTCTGATGGCTCATCTGACCGATGCCATGCCCCACTCATACCCCTGGTCTGCTTTGTCTTGTTCTCCTCACGCAGATGGTGGAGGGTTGTCAATGCTAATTTGAGGGGTTCTCTGCAGCTTGTTGCCTGGCAATTTAGCCCTGGAGGACCGAAGCGGTGACCTCTCTCTCCCTCATCACACGGACATATTGGTCTGTGCAGTTTTTGCTTTTCTGTTCTGCAATACCCCACAGCATAACACACTCATCCAGAACGTGCATCGACACTCATTCTGTATATTTTGGGGGTTTTTGTGCCGATTGAAAGTAAAGTTTGCCAATGTGTTGGAACGCACGGTTCAGTACATTGGGTCAAGCATAATAAATTAACATTTTTCTTGAGGGCTTAGATTGTATCCTGGAGTTAATGTTTCTTTTAACACCTTCAGGCAAGCCCCCTAACGGAGTGCTCCTGTACCAAAACTATAACTTCAAGAGCTATGTGTTCTAGCTTCGTAAGCGATACACGACAAGTAAATCGAACACAGAGTTTCTAAGTGCCACCATAGTTTTGCCAGTTAACAAGCACCTCCTGCCCAGTCACATCGGCAACCAGTGTGACACATAGGGCAGTAGCATCTATCTGGGAGTATAATCTCAACAATACATACAACCATTTCACTACCAAAAATGTGCATTCCATCATCGCAACAAAAATGCCAAAAGTAGCCCAAAGGTATTCCAATGCAACGGTGAAATGCACTGTTTGCTGAATGGCAAAATGCTGAATAGCACGCTTTGGATTTTAAAGTAGTCACGCTTGACTGCCATATGGGGTAAATGGTTAGCTAATGAAACATAATACCCTTCAAAATGTGTATCTTTTATCTGCACACAATTTCATACTTATTTCACACACAGCCACCATTTTCAGTTTCCTAACAATAATGTGTGAAGACTTCCAAGATGGAGCAATGGGAAGTCTTCAGGTCGTTTCTCTTTCCCCCATGATGTGAATGAGGCAGTAGCCCCAAACTGACAGACATGCTCCAGGGAGCTGCTTTACTACAGGGGACTACAAGGGGTGGGCGCTTACAGTCAGACAATGGCTGTCACAGGTTGCCACTCTGACTGAATACGAACACAGGGCTAGGGTTTTCTACTTTCAGAGAAGGTAACATGACTTGCTAACAAGCCAGGCACAAGAGAAAGAAAACCAATTGCAGAATTAAATGACAACAAAACAACAGTCACCCAAGTTACGGTTTCTGTGTTCATTTTAAATTTGATGTGGGGTCAGCTGCTAATTTGTCAGCTAATGTTAAGAAGATGTAAAAGTGTTTGTGCCGTAAGAAATGTGCACATTCATGCTGGCTAAATGACAAGATATGACTAATATACCCAATACAAAAGTAAGTGCACTAGGCTATGTGCTATGTTTTAATGTGTGGCTACATCAAAAATGACATAAAATTGGCTAGCTAACTAACTTTTGTATACATTATATTAATCCCTGAGGCGATTACTTAATCAATAGTAATAAAATTAAACCACTAACTTTATTACCACCAAAGCCGTAACTTTGGCGACAGCCATTTTGTCATTTTATTTCTACGTCAGCCTACTTTGCCTGGCACTTGACGTCTTTTGCTATTGCATAACATAAGGTAATGGTCAAAACAGGCCATTCAGCCCAGCAATGCTCGCCTTTTCCGACCACTAAAGTGTACCTACTGCTTAGTTTACCTAAAAGCTAAATCGTATCTAACACCACATCAAGCCTGGTCTTGAAACCGCCACTGTTTCTCCCTCCACTACATGTACTGGCAAGCTATTCCACACATTGACCACTCCATGGGTGAAAAAAATACTTCCTAATATTTGTACAGAATTTCTCCTTTGCCAATTTCCATTTGTGCCCTCTCGTTCCGCTAACCGAACTCACCCTGAAGAATCCCCTATAATTCACTTTGTTAATCCCTTTAATGAATTTAAATTTAAGCCTCAGTCAAATCCCCCTAACTCTCCCTCGTAACTGTTATCTTTTATACATGGAATCAATCTGGTTGCCCTTCTCTGAACCTTTTCTAGTGGCTCGATATCTTTCTTATACTGTGGTCCCCAGAACTGGACACAGGACTCCAAGTGTGGTCTAACATGAGTATTGTATAATTAATTTCACATTTAAAAAATCAATGTGAAAATAAATCAGATCTGCAGTTTGCTGCAGTTGCACACTGGGCTCACGTGGAGCAGCTCCAGAGGGAGGGACTTGGCAGGGTTAGTAGATGGCTGCACAATAAAGCGCCTCGGAATCACAGTCACGGGCATGAGGCGAGACGGCTTGAAGAAGGCCGCCGAGGGACGGGGTGTGGGCGGTGTATCTAATAGTAGCTCTAAATGAATCAGACGGGGTACAATTGGCTACCAAATTGGGAGAAAAAGGGAAAAAAAAAAAATCGGATAAAAATATATAAATAAATAAATAAATAAATAAATAAATAAATCAGATCTGAGCAATACATTGGAACTGAGCACAAATGGCCTGCAGAGGAAACATAGCCTTGGGTTTACTTACCTTACCTGGCAAATCTCTTTGTTATGTCATAGAATATATCCTTAACCCAACTGTAGCATTTGCTACATTGTGAGTGACAGATTATAGCACACAGTTTGAAATCAAACCAGACTCACCATGCTTACTGCCGGCTTCTCGTTTTCCTCAGGTCCTGCACCTGTGTAGGTAAACCGGAAATTAAGATCTGGGGATTATTGAAAAACGCACATTAAGCATTACAATTTCCAGAAATTCCAAAAATGTGGAATTCATACGAAAAATAAATAGTGGGCTCAGTTAGCCCCTTCTCCGAGATGCCAAATCTGGCAACCCTTGGACATTTACGCAGTGTTCTATTTTAAGGCTTTAAAACTCCAGATCTGAACATCAAGACTTGAAAAATTGTTTCAATGAAACAAGACACTTGTACCATTTACTGATTAATATTATTGACTAATTTAATTTAGTTTATCTTATACACCTAAATTCTGAAAATGAATTGCTAAAAATACAAACCAATGTCAATGAAAATGAGGGCCCCAAATGTGTAAGAGGTAAACCAATTTTAATGTTTCTAAATATTGCATTAATTACAAAAAAAATATCTTAAAAAAGTGTGTACACTCTAAAGCAAACAGTAACATTGATGAACGGTCATTGGATTTATTAAACAACTTAATCCATTCTAATTGTATGGACATCCTCGTTACATGACGTGTAAAAAGTGAGCCGCGACCTGTTTCAGGTTTGTGTGTGGAACGCAGGCAGAACGTTGAAAGGACTAGCGTTTCTCTTATGCTGTCATTCGAGGGAACGGTGACGGGTCAAATTTCCACCAGTTGAGAGGATTTGTATCAAACGGAGAAACTAGCTATGCCTAATCTGAAAATGTAACCGTTTAATTAATACAATGAATTGTCAAACCTTCTTATCATCGATTAGTTATTAGCCTAACATCCCAAATTTCAAATGAAGAAGTATGCTTAGTGATATGAGCAATAACTTGGTTTATGTTTACGTCTGCGTGCCGGCTATGAGACTATCTTAACCGTATACATTCAGCGAGCTTAATCGTTATTTTATGTATGTACCACAAAGTTGTACACACATTTAGCGACACACAACATAACCTAGCGAACCGACAAAAAGTCATATAGACCAGCAATTTCACAACGGCATCTTACAGCATGTTCTCACCGACAAACATTAGCTAGTTTGTATATTTAAAAAAATATAACGTAAACATTATAACGAGCTAGAGAATTAATTTAGCTACCGGGTAGCTAACCATGTCTTTCACACATGCATTTGTGCATGCCACGGTTTTAATACGTACTTAGCTAGATCTCTCCAAAGTTAGCCAAATAACTTCTGCAGACACCCACCTTACTGTGAAACTTCATTAGCAGTGTGAAGTTAGCTTAGCACCAATTAGAATAGAACTTCCGGCTCAAGTTTTAAGAAGATTTTCAAAATAAAAGCATGTTTATTTTGTCCATACATCTCAAAAACTAGATTTTTTTCCAAATCGATACACCAAATCCATATTATTTTAAATCAGTCCAATTTATTGTATAATTGTGTAATTGTGTACTTTTATGTTATATGTATAACTCACTATTCATTAACTCACATATTTAACCCTAATTCTAAAAATTAAAAAAGACTCAATTTAAAGGCTATATGAAAAATGTAGTCTTGAATAGTCTTGAATAAATAAAATGTTCAGAAACAGATTTAACTTTTTTGTATATGTGGCAAGGGTACCATAAGTGGAGGTGCTTAAAAAAACTACACCTGTAGAGAAGTAAGTCACAGTTGAACCTGAATACTGAAAAAATTAGGATTGTGCAAATTCAATATGGGATTACATCGAGGGAAATAGCCTGACACATTTTTAGTTTGATGTCGAGTAAAACAAGTGAAACAAATTGACCTACAAATCTGATTCCAGCCTTTATTTTGAAGGTTTCACAATTTGTTCAACGGAAGTTGTTTCCTTATCTCAAGCTCGTAAGAGTCTCACTGGCTGAAATTAGCAAATGCACTAGAAGCAAAAAAGGATATCGTTTTGTCTGTAAAAAAATAAACTATAAAAAAACACAATTGGCCTTTGGGGTGAGTTTGAACACATTTTAAATGGTTGCCGACTTGTCTGACAATGTGATGTAAAAAAAGGCCCAGCTTGCTAGTTGCAATACCATCCTCAACGTTCGCGAGGACGTAGCATCAATTAGCTTGCGAACAAAAATATATTTACCGTAGGCTACGCTTGAAAATTTTCAATGAGTAGGCCTTCTCCCCGTCTGTACGTAGCTTGCGAGTTTGTCAGGAGCACAATATTTGTCAATGATCTGATGATGTCGGGTGTGCTGTTTTGCGGGAAAAAGCGCTGAAAATACGTCCGGGGAGAGTGAGGCTGAAGTTTGCTCTTGAGTCCATTGCCGGTCCAAGTGTGCGGCCAGTTGAGGACCCGGTGGGTGTGTGCGCGCGTATATTCTGAAAAATACGGTAGTGATCGGCTGTGCGTTAAACTACTTTGAACATAGCACCTTTGGTATCAGACCACCCAATGTTTAGGTGAGCAAAAGTATTGGAAGAGAGTATTTAAGTGAATGATGGTAAATAACACTTAATATTTGGTAGCATATCCGTTGCTTGCAATAACTGTATCAAAGCTGCAACCCATTGACATCACCAACTTCTTCTTTTGTGATGCTTTTCCAGGGTTTTACTGCAGCCTCTTTCAGTTGTTAGTTTTGGGGGGCTTTTCCCTGCTCAATTGGGTTAAGGACTGGTGATTGATTTGGCCAGTCTAAAATCTTTCACTTTTTCTCCCTAATGAATTCCTTTGTTGTGTTGGCAGTGTGTTTTGGGTCATTGTCTTGTTGCATGATAAAGGTCCTTCCAATGAGTTTGGACGCATTTCTCCATAAGTTGGCAGACCAAATTTTAGTAGATTTCTGAATTCATTCTGCTGCTACCATCATGAGTTACATCATCAATAAAGATTAGTGAACCCACTCCAGAAGCAGCCATGCAAGCCCAAGCCATGACACCTCCTTCACCGTGCTTCAAAGATGAACTTGTATGTTTTGGCTCATGAGCAGATCCCTTCTTTCTCCACACTTTGGCCTTTCCATCACTTTGGTAGAAGTTAATCTTTTTCTCATCTGTCCATAAAACTTTGTTCCAGAACTTTTGCGGCTCATCTCTGTACTTATTTGCAAATTGTAATCTCACCTTCCGATTGTTACTACTGATGAGTGGTTTGCATCTCGTGGTCTAGCCTCTATATTGCTGCTCTCTAAGTGTTCTTCGAACGATTGAGATACCTTCACGTCTGCCCTGTGGAGATTGTTTCTGATGTCACTAACTGATGTTAGCTCTCACAATGTTTCTGTCATCAACTGCTGTTGTTTTCCTTGGTTTTCCTGTTCGAAGTCTGTTGCTCAGTACGCCAGCGGTTTCTTTTATTTTCTGGACATTCCAAGTTGTTGTACAAGCTATCACCAATGCTTGTGCTATGGCTCTGATCGATTTCCCTATTCTAAGCTTAAAAATGGCTTTTCTCCTGAAGACTTGGTCTTCATGTTGGTTTATCATTTCTAACACAAATGCAGTCTTCACAGGCTAAAACCAAGGGTAGGCATTCAGAACTATTTATTGTTTAATGAATCAATCTGACAGGACACTGGGCAACACCTGTCAGCCACATGATCCAATACATTTGCTCACCTAAAAATTGGGTGGTTTGATACAATGGGTGATATGTTTTAAGATATTGTCTTCAGTGTATAACAAAAAAAAGGAATTGACCTGGCTGTTCCAACACTTTTGGAGGGGACTGTATCTGAAGCTCCTGCCCAGTCACATAGCTGTATTCTTAGAGAAAAATAAAAGACCCGTATTGTAAAAACTACGGACCAATTTCTTTAATACATTCTGATGCTAAGCCATGTACAAAGGTCAATATCTGAAGACAATATCTGAAGACTTCTGCATGTGGTTCATTCTGCCAGAGATGCCACACACCATACTCGATGCTTTCACTTGATACTGAAGGCTACCAAAGGATACCAAAGGCTTTTGATCATCTCTAATCTTGGGGAGGTTTTTTTATTTTTCATGTTTTCATGTGTACATGTAAATTTTTGGCTCTGAATTTACTGTCTTGGGAATTTGTGGGAGGGACAAAGTGAGGTTTCAGATCTTGCAGAACAGTCTATAGGCCAGTGGTTTCCAAGCTCAATCTGCTGGATGTTCATTAATATGCTTTTATTTCCTGGTAGTTTTATTTAGATTTGTTAAACAACTTAGAATTTTTGAACAAAACAACTTTTGTGTCAGACCACCCAATTTTTAGGTGAGCAAAAGTATTGGAACATGTGATTGACAGTTGTTTCTTGTTACCCAGATGTGTCCTGTTATATTGATCGGTTAAACGGTAAAGTTCTGAATGTCTACTCTTGGTTTTAGCCTTGGGTTTTGCCTGTGAAAAAAAAAACTTTACGTTCTACGAAATAGTGAGGATGACTATTTTAAAGTCTCAGTCCTCTCGTGGGCACCATTTATGTAGAAGAAGCAGTGTATACCGCAAATCGCAATGAGTCTCATAACTTACTATTATCTGAAATATCCAACCACAAATGTAGTATTTGAATTAATAATTGTGTTATTAATATTATTATAAAATACTCTTATATTAAACTGATAATTTGGTAGGATTGAAAGAGCTCTCTACTGAACTAAACTTTGAAACTTGAATCCTTTGGGTCAGCTATACAGTGGGAGCAATAATTATTTGGATTAACGTATTTCATGCAAAAATATGATAATAAATTTATAAAATTTATATGATGTTGTTATTGTGGATTATTTTGTGATATTCTGTCTCTCAATGTCAAAATGTACCTATGATTCAAATTCTACACAGTTCCATTCTTTGTAAGTGGGCAAACCTACAAAATCAGCAAGGGATCAAATAATTATTGCTCCCACTGTACAACTTTGTATTGTAATTTTTTTCATATTCTATGTATAATAAAAGTTGTATCACGCAGCGTGCACCAATCGGTTTTTGTGTGCTTCTTTTCAGGGCAAACAAAGACGCTACAAAGAAAAGTATGTTGGGCTCCATCAAGCTGCCTATTGCAGTGAAAACTGAGATCAATGTGATGCTTCTCATCATGACTGCTCTGGCACTGGTGACAAGAATGTGTGGAATTAATTTCCCCAAAGCCGTTGTGTAAGATCTACCTCACTCACTGTCATAACGTGTTGTATTTCTCAATCTGTTTAACAGATTGCATTTCCAGGTTTTAAACATGAAACCAGTTTCCACAAAAGTGGGCAAAACAAGTGATTAATCTAATCTGTTTATGATGTGTTGCAGGTTTGATGAAGTGTACTATGGCCAGTTCGTATCACTTTACATGAAGCAGGTGTTCTTCATTGATGAGAGTGGGCCACCATTTGGTCACATGATCCTAGCATTTGGAGGTGAGAGCCCATTACACACTTTGGATAAAGGCGCTATATAAATGCCAACCACTTACCATTTAATTTTGGTTAAGGTCATAAGAAAGGCTTCTTTCTGCCATGTAGGTCTTTGTGGTTTAAAGTATGTGTCTGCTACTCTTTATGAGCTGTGTCGTCCATTCCCATTTCACTGTCTATTTGCAGTGATGTGTGGGTTCTTCTCACCATTTCTCAAGGCAAATTTAAATTTGCAGAATGGTTTCCTGTTTAACTCTGTAGCATTTTGAGTTAAGGTTTAAACACAGATTTAAACCAGGGCTGCCCAAATTTTGGCACCCCACTGGAAGTGTTCCTCTGCATGTGGCGAGTCATCCCAAAATGCAACGCGGTCGCCCCCTACTGTCAGGACCTCACAAGCACTTTTTCCCGGCCAGCGGCAGGCAAATTAACCTGGAAAGCTCTGTATATATAGAGACGGGTGATATGATCTTCGTCCCCCATGACTATAACCCATCTGATAAATGTGTTTTATTTAGCTTACCTGGGAGGATTTGATGGAAACTTTGTCTGGAACAGAATTGGAGCAGGTATGAGACAACGGCAGTATATTCACGTGTGCACTGTGGATACAGACTTGGTCCCACTGTCACTGTTCATGAGACCTTGCACAGTATGCATGTTCCCACTGTGTAGCTTTCACCATTTCCTTTCAGAATACACCTGTAATGTTCCAGTCTGGAGTCTGAGGGTGATACCAGCTCTGGCGGGGGCACTCTGTGTGCCCCTTGGCTACCTCCTGATGGTGGAGCTGAGATGTTCCCATTTCACTGCACTTGGGGCTTCCCTGCTCCTCCTCCTGGGTGAGGCTCAGATTTGGCTTTTTCTGTCCTCTCAAATATTCATTCTCAAACCTGGATGGAAACACTGTTTTCACGAATCGATTCATGTTTTTACCTGAAATTAATGAACCACTTCTGTGGATAATTTTACATTTTACTCATTACTGTCAAGTTAAAGCCTTTGACATGTTTGTTTTACTTACAGAAAACTCCTTGATTGCCCAGTCTCGATTCATGTTGCTGGAATCGGTCCTCATCTTCTTTTTACTTCTGGCAGTTATGTCCTATCTGAGATTTCACAATGCTCAGAGCTCAAGGTAAGCATAGATGATGTCTCATTCATGTTACTGGAGAGAGAGAGAGATGTAATATATTTCCTAATATATCTAACTGCATGGCAAAACAGCATTATTCATGTAACTGCCTTAGTCTGAATCTGGACTTATCAGTCACCCTATGCAGATGCACCCCTTCAGTAGTGTGGTGGACAAGGAGACTTAATGTAAATGAGCGCTTTATACATAATCATTACTGTTCATTTGCTGTGACCCTTGTCAGGCATGGGCAGGCATGGTTTCTTGGATGCAAAAAATGTCTTTCACTGTCCAAACTGGGCAATTATGTTCTGTTGGATTTTTATATTTGAAAAAAATAAATAAAATTGGTTTCCTATTTAAGACCAAAAAGTTGCGATCTGTGCTTTGTTAAGGTCTGCAGTTTGAATACCTTTTTTCACATGCAAATCTCAGGTGACAAAGGTCGAGAGTCAATCAGAAGAAAACCTTGGTTGCAACAACCCTTTAATTCTGGCTACCCCAATGGTAGAGAAATTGTACTTAAAGGTTCAATAGGTAAGATTTTTGTGTTAAAACATTGTTACAAGACCATTTTAAATCCCTTCCTATCATTGAAAAAGTCTCACTGACATGTTGACTCATCCTTTGCCTGTGTTTATAGTCTAGGGTTTCAAAATATACAGTTTACGGCCTGACACTCTGTACCAAAACATTGCATAACTGTACAATAATTAGAGCTCATTGGTTCTAATTGCTACTGCCAATGGCGTTTATACGTCAGCGTGTTCACAGAGAAGGGGGAGGGATAAACAGTGTTGTGGTTTGAAGGTGTTTGTTGCTGCTATTCTTCTCTCTACCGTTAGAAGTCTGAAATTACCTATTGTACCTTTAAACTGTGACATTCTCAATAATGATTTGTGTTAGACTGGAGTTGCTCGTAAGACTACACAGATTTGTAACTAAGAAATAAAGAGCTAAACTTTGTCTTTCACCATCGAGTTCGATTAGAATGTACAGCAACTAACCGGATTTTATTTAAGAAGAAAACAGAAGAATCTTTCAATTCTTAATGGCTTGTTTCAATATTTTTTTTGTTTTTGTTTCAATGTTATTTATTTGGTGCTCAGACTGGTACTCTAATTTTACTGTGATAATCTTTATTTATACAGTATTGTGCAAGTAAGAATGCTTTCAAAAATATAAATGTTAATTGCTTATTTTTATCAATTAACAAAATGCAAACTGAGTGAACAGAAGAAAAATGTAAATCAAATCAATATTTGGTGTGACCACCCCTTGCCTTCAAACCAGCATAAATTTTTCTAGGTACAATATATTCAGACTAAGGCAGTTACATGAATAAGTTATGCTGTTTTGCCATCCAGTTAGATATATTAGGAAATATATTACATCTCTCTCTCCCTGTCCCTCCCTACCTCCCTGTAAACCTTCATTGTTGTCTTTCTGTGATTTACTTGTCTATCAGGATGTTTAGTTTGGCTAGGTAAGCAGTGTTTAGCTAGGTAAGCGGTTTGTTCATACATTTGCGTGTTGCGGTATTACGAAAAAAAAAAAAAAGATCAAATAGGCCCTGGTCATTATCTTTGTTGTGCAGGTAGCAGTTGAAATTGTACTTCCCTCTAGGGTCTTTCAGCGCACTTGGTTATGGGTATACACTTTGCACTTTGTTGTACGTCGCTCTGGATAAGAGCGCCTGCCAAATACCATTAATGTAATGTAATGTAGGTGCACTTGCACAAAGTCAGGGATTTTGTAGGCATATAGTCAGCCAATTATACCAAATAGGAGCTAATGATCATCAATTTAATATGTAGGTTGAAAAACTATCATTAACTGAAACAGAAACACCTGTGTAGGAGGGTTAAAACTGGGTGAGGAACAGCCAAACTCTGCTTCCAAGGTGAGGTTGCTGAAGATAGTTTAATGTCAGTTATACACCATGGCAAGAATGAGCACTCTACCAGGCAGAAATTTCAAGGCAGACAGGGGTTTCCAGATGTGCTGTCCAAGCTCTGTTGAAGAAGCACAAAGAAACGGGCAATGTTGAGGACCATAGACGCAGTGGTTGGCCAAGGAAACTTAGTGCAGCAGATGAAGGACACATCATACTTACTTCCCTTTGCAATTGGAAGATGTCCAGCAGTGCCATCAGTTCAGAATTGCCAGAAACCAGTGGGCCCCAGGTACACCCATCTACTGTGCGGAGAAGTCTGGTCAGAAGTGGTCTTCATGGAAGGCCAAAAAGCCTTACCTCCGACGTGGAAACAAGGCCAAGCGACTCAACTATGCACAAAAACACTGGAACTGGGGTTGAAATATTTGGCTGTATCAGAAGGAAGTTTGCTCGCCGAAGGGCTGGAGAGTGGCACAATAATGAGTGTCTGCAGGCAACAGTGAAGCATGGTGGAGGTTCCTTGCAAGTTTGGGGCTGCATTTCTGCAAATGGAGTTGGGCATGTGGTCAGAATTAATGGTCTCCTCAATGCTGAGAAGTACATGCAGATACTTATCCATCATGGAATACCATCAGGGAGGCATGTGACTGGCCCCAAATTTATTCTGCAGCAGGACAACGACCTCAGACATACAGCCAATATCAGTTAGAACTATCTTCAGCATAAAGAAGAACAAGGAGTCCTGGAAGTGATGGTATGGCCCCCACAGAGTCCTGATCTCAACATCATCGAGTCATGAATTACATGAAGAGACCGAAGCATTTGAGGCTGCCTAAATCCACAGAAGAACTGTGGCTAGTTCTCCAAGATGTTTGGAACAACCTACCTGCCGAGTTCCTTCAAAAACTGTGTGCAAGTATACCTAGAATAATTGCAAAGGGTGGTTACACCAAGTATTAATTTGATTTAGATTTTTCTTCTGTTCATTCACTTCTTCTGTTCATGAATTTTGTTAATTGATAAAAATAAACTATTAACATTTCTATTTTTGAAATCATTCTTATTTTACAGCATATTTCACACCTGCCTAAAACTTTTGCCCAGTACTATATATGGTCAACCTGAATTTACTCTGTCTTGAATCTTGAATCTTCTCTGTCTGACCCGGGAAGCAGTTATGTACTGATACAAGGTTATCCATTTGGGAGGATGGTTTCAGTTAAGAATAATATGTACCACTAGCTACGATATCGTTTTTGTTTATTTATTTTCTCTTCGAGCGTACAGTGTACAGTGCTCTGTATTTCCGAATGGCAATGCTCTGATCGCTCTGAACTTCTGTAAGAGCAGACAGAGTACAACATTTCCTGATTTCAGTCATACTTTGCAGCTAGCCAGTTAAAATGACTTATGTTAGAGTTGAGTGCCACAGACTGTTTGCTCTGAAAAGTTAGTTCGCTTAGCCAGCTACAATTTTTCTTCCGTCTCGCTAACTGGCTAGCTGTAATTACAGCTTGATAGCTTGCATGTCAAACATAAAAGTTCTTGAGTGCAAAGCGCAATTGAAACTGTGATCCTTGAGTTACTTATGGTCTCCCTCACAACCTTCATTAACATCTGGTGTGATATCATGCACTTGCATCCTCTTCCTAGCAAGTTTGCATCCATTCCACATCTTTTTTTGCCCTTACAGTCCTCATGTTTAACCGTTTATGTATGTTTTTGTACCCATTAACCAAATTGTGATGGTCAATTATCACTGTCTTTTGAATGAACAGTTCTTTGGCTTTTCCTGATGGTTGACAAAGGGATTTTGCATGCTGGTTACCTCATTTTAAACTCTAGTGAAACAGGAAGTGATGGAATGACACAGACTAGATCATTTAGACTGAGATTAACTAAATTTAAGTAAAATTCTATTGCAAATTTCACTTTTCTTGATTTCATTTTCAATAATTTTGTGTTAAAATTACTAAACAAAAACCATTGAAACATGAGAGTAAATGTATTGAAATAAAAGTGTATATAGTTTTCCAATATGTTTGAACATAAATCCATCCTTTATCCATGTTGTTTATTATATTCAGTCTTTTTATTAAGGGTGCCACTGATTCTGTAGCCCACTATATCATTTGTTTTGGTCTCAAGTAACTGACCTCTGCTTTTCCCTCTTTTGGCTTCTCAGCTCACCACACAAATGGGCGTGGTTAGTGCTCTCTGGGACATCTTGTGCGTGTGCAGTAGGGTGAGTTAATTTTATGGATACTTCAGCTTCTCTACTGAAAGATGTGAGGATTGGGTCTCTGTTTTGATTCACAGACCGTGTGGCATTCACACAGATCTAAAATGGACACGGTTACTACATATTCATTTGCAGTGTTAACTCGTAATAAAACATGCAGCACTGAAGGCCTCTTACATTTGTGGTTAAAGAACGCAAATTTCCGACTTGCGTTCTGAAGTATGTTTTTAGGGGAGTTCGCACTTCCGAGAACATAAGGACAGAGAATGCAGTTATATCTTTGTAGAATAAGCAATAATTAATCTCTTTTCACAGCGGCTTTGCTTTATTCTGTGACATACCTCAGGCATGCAAGTATACATGACAAAATCACTTTTCAGGAGGAATGAAGCATTATTTCAATGAGCTGTAAGGGTACCAACAAATTTGACCATGTCTGTATGTATATACATATTCAAATTATTTTTACTTTTACAACGTGGCAGCTATTACAACGTGAATAGCCTGCCTAAACTGCATCCCCCACCCCCCACCCCCGGCCCAGCCAGCCACAAGCTTAACTGAAGAATTTGCTGTGGGAAACACCGAACCTATTTATTGTTTAAGCAATCAATCTAACAGGACACATCTGGGCAACAAGACACAACTGTCAGTCACATGCTCTAATACTTTTGCTCACCTAAAAAGTGGGAGGTCTGATACAAAAGGTGATAGGTAAGTTGTCTAGATGGAAAAAAAACCCAGGAAATAAAAGCTGAAATTCAAATCGGTCATTTCATATATATATGTTTTGACCTCAAACTCGATTGTCTTCAGTGTATACGAAAAAAGGAATTGACCTTGCTGTTCCAATACTTTTGGAGGGGACTGTATATGGGATTATACATGGGATTGTTTTTCTCATGTTGTGTTCATGAGTATTTGTGCTATGATCTTCCCCATTGCCTGTGTTGATAGTATTTCAGCTTTTCTGTCAATGTAAAAATGGAATGCATCCATCTTTATTTAAGATGCATTAGTTGCTATGCATTAGGGCGGCCTGTAGCGTAGTGGTTAAGGTACATGACTGGGACACCCAAGGTCGGTGGTTCTAATCCCCGTGTAGACACGATAAGATCCACACAGCCGTTGGGCCCTTGAGCAAGGCCCTTAACCCTGCATTGCTCCAGGGGAGGATTGTCTCCTGCTTAGTCTAAGCAATTGTGCGTTGCTCTGGATAAGAGCATCTGCCAAATGCCATTAATGTAATGTAATGTAAGTTGCTAAATGGAATGTTCATTTATAATTCATTTCAGTTCATTTATAATCAATAACCGCCATTTGCAATGAATGTGTGCTTTGTTGAAAGCAATTCAGGCAATCCGTAACTCTGACATTCATATCTCTGCTGATATTTTTTATCTGCTTCCTACAGAGTGAAGTACATGGGACTCTTCACCTACATTCTGCTTTTGTGTCTGGCAGCCTACCACACATGGCAACTTATTGGAGACAGAACACAAAGTAGTGTGAGTTCCTGGCCACTGGGAACGTAAAGGCTTATGTCTACTGTCCTGTGCCCTTTGGCTATAAAATAACTTAATAATCTGGCTGTGTGCCATTGTTAATGTTTTTCAGAAAGTGTTCAATGGTAAGAAATATATTATGTTTGGTCAACATAGAAAACTGCTTCCTTGTGGGCAAAGGTATCTATTGACGTTGGTTTCATGTCATTTCCCACATAACAAAATCATCGCAGTGGTTTTGCTGCAAATTCAAATAATTTAGCAGTAATAATATTAAATATGCAGTGACTGCATGCAGCAATTCATGTGGCCAAGCGCTCATGACCATGATTGACTTATTTGTAATTACCAAAGTCATTGTTTTAAACCCTTAAGTCTCACTAAGGTTTTTTTTTTTTTTTGCATTCATTCCTTTTTTTCAACCTGGAATCATTGTTCTCTATAATCTATTTTAACATGCCATTGCTTTAGCGACAACAGTTCCTTATTTTGTAAGTGTGTGGGGACCTCACCTTCTCTGCATTTTGGAAATCCACATACTACAAGAAATAAAGTAATGTCAGTGTCCTTTTCACAACAAGTGTCCAGCGGGCCAAATGCATAATAGTTTCTTATTCTAGAACTCTGAGAAACGTTGATAGAACGTTGATTGTTTACTTAGAATTTCTCTGGAGGAATCATTATTGTCCGTTTTGCTGTTACATACTTCAACAAAAATAATTGTACATAGAAATGCTATTATCTACGTTTTGCATAGGCTCTCTTGAACATGATGAGCTCACTGTCTCTGAACTTAGTTGCAGAGAAAATGCGTTACCTCCATCCATGTGTAAGAAAATTCAGCTCATTAGCTCATCAAAGAACCGACTGTGGGCATGTTATTGAAGTGATGACTAAAAAGTATTTTAGCTAATATCATTATTTCCAACGGTATATAATTTGTTAGGCTTGCATAAAACAACACAGCATTTTTTCACCTGCGTAACAAAACTAGCATTTTCAATACACGCAGAGTCTGTTCTTGAGATTTCATGCCAAAAAAGGTTAATGTTTCTGAGGAAATACCTTTGACTCCATAATAGAGGGCATATTCAGTGACGTGACCCCAATTCATATGGGTGAGGAATTAAATACATTCTCTAAATATTAGATTATTATTGAGTATGCTTATGAATAAGGAGCCAGCCAGCCAGACTTTTGAATAAATAGCATGTGTTTGACTTGTTGATGGGGGTTGGGTATTGGACAAAAACTTCAGTCAATGGACCTCAATGAATATATTACTATACAAGATTGTTTTATTGTGATTATTGTACCTATTTATCTCGACCTGTTGCTGTCTGAGGATCGCTGCAAGGAGGGGGAATTTGGGACAGAGAGGTAGGGGAGGGTGACAGGCGGGGGGAAGTGCAGGCCTTTTCTTTCAGGATAAAAAGTATTGGATACTTTAGTAAGCAAAATGCAACATTTTACACCTCATAAGACCCATAATATAATTTAGTTTCCATGTGTCCTTTTGGAGTCTCGACATGTCTTTTTTTTGGAAAACTACTGAGACGTTGATGAGAAAAAACAATACAGAATGCTCATTTTTGAAAGGGGATTTGCTGACTTGGCTCCATTGTGTTTCATAGCACACCAGCAACAGCTACAATAATCTTGATCCAGTCATACAGAAAATCTCTTAAGTGAGAAAAAAAAACCTCTAAAGGCCGGTACCTTTCAGAAGAGACCAGGATTATGCCTGCAGTCAAAAGAGCTCAAGAATAGTAACTATTTTATTTTGGGTATATCAAGAAAAGGAGTGATACTTAAGGGGTTAATGTCAACTTTTGGCATGCTTCAAAGTTCAGTAAAATAGATGGCAATCATATAGTATCATCATTATTATTAAGAAACTATCTCTGGTGTCTGTAAGCAGTGTTACACGAAATAAGACCTGGGGGTTTATTACAAAGCAGGATTACTGGGTTAGTTGGATAAATCCACCGCCTTTCTGTGGCATTAAAACCACCCAAAAAAGAAGCCTTTGAACAATATGGGTTAAGAAACCATTTAGGCCAGTGATCAAAGTAATCTTTATTACAATCGTTAAATTATTATCTTTATTTTTGTGATTTTTATTATCTGTTATTATCTGAGGCTAGGAGTGGGAATCCAGTACACTCATCATGGAATTGATCTTTGGTGTTTGTGTCCCCACAGGTGAGCGTGCTGGTGCAGGTGCTGGCCCGTTGTCTGGCTCTCCTGGTGTTACCTGTGCTGCTGTACCTTGGATTTTTCTATGCTCACCTGAGCCTCCTGTACCGCAGTGGACCGCATGACCAGATGATGAGCAGCGCCTTTCAAGCCAGTCTGCAGGTCATACTGACGCACCCCTGCATGCCACTCCCACAGTCTTCAAGGTCTTACTTTCTTGAAGTACTCTGTTTTATAATTTAGAGTTTTGGGCTTTTTTAAATTATATTTCATAAGCCGCACTGTAGCAATTTCACGTAATTTTCATTCAGTTTTTACAGTTCCTGCAAATTTTTTAATCACTCTAAGTCTCCCATTTTCTTTTGTCTATTAAAGGGGGCCTGAACTGAAAAATAAACCAGCTAAAATTGCGGAGAATGGTAATAATTTGATAAAATGTAAAATGACTTTTTTTGTTTCTTGTATTTAAAAAGTGTAGGCCTTTGTTTACAAACACAATCAAGCAAAACGCTTTGGGATAGTTGTCTTACAGGCTCAGCATACATCAATACTCAAATTTGGCACAGGCCAAATCGCTGCAGTGTGCACAGGCTAGCCAGTTGAGCTACTGTAGTTAAAATGTTCACACAGCCTCATTCTCCGCCCCCCAAGGGTCAACAATGTTGCATCATTGGTTGCATTTTGGCCTGCTGGTTTTCTTGTAAACTTCCTGTTTATATCTATGAGTGTAGATTTCTATATAACTGGTAGCGACATGTCCCTATCAATGTGATTGGCTGAGCTGGGTGGACCTGCCATTTGCTGTCTTGAATATAGCAGATTACTTCCAGTCGTCATCATACTTTAGTTCTCTCTAAGTATAGACTACTTACTTTCTCAAATTAAAACTTGGGCCACAAATGGGTAACGTTACCTCAATAACTACACGCTGCGCTCTTGGCGGAGTTGCCGCTCGGAAAAAGCGGACGAGGGATACTATTAGCTGAACGACCACTCATTCACATAATTTACCAATGGCCAAGATGTTTTACTTGTGAACAAAAAGTCGTATGGCCAAGCCATAGTTGAATTAAAAGTAGCGGGGCGAAGGCTACTCACAGTATTCCATGACCTCGCTCAAAACGAACTGCGGCCATATTGTACGTATACACAGTGCACCACCAAGCTAAAATACTAACCTCCGTCAAGGCATGCAGACAAAATCATAAATGTAGCTGAGGTGGCTGATTAATCTTACAACACATTTATTACAGCCACAGAGCTGTTTAGGATCTCTCTCTCTGCTAATGTTAACGTAAACTAGCGAATGCTAGCTAACGTTAACCAGCCAACTAATGTCAAGTAACTAGCATGTGCTACACTTTAGGCTACACTTTTTGTATGGACAGTGATATACTGTACAGTAGGATTAAACTTAAATCCTGAGGTGTTGAGCTTCATTAAACAAGCAGACTCAAGCAGTCCCAGTGTGTACACAGACATTTGCTCCAAGCTCCATGTTCGGCAGCAGTCCATCAGCCTTTGTGCATCTGCGAAAAATAAATTAGTTTGAAGTATATTGAGCCCATTAGGTCCTTTCTGAAGGGGTGCCAAATGCCTGCTGTATCTAGGTTTGGGGATACATTTTGATTCACATTCAACTGATTGCTGCCATTTTAAATGAGGGGGCGTCTAGGTAAGTACAGTTGATGCTCAGTTGTTAGAGAGATGAACTCCACCTCAGCGTGCCCTCCCTTTTTTATGACAGGGGGAAAGCTAACAGGGGTAGTGGCAGAAATAGCTAAAAGGTGCCAGGAAAGAGAATCAAACCCCCAGCTGCATGGGAGGACTCACATATGGCTTGAGTCAGCCACCCACCAGACTATTTATCGATTTACAGAATACTTGCTACTGAGCTACTTACGACTTCTAAAATACTGTCACATCTCTACCATAATGTTAAAATGACACTTTTTTTTTCAATGCCGGAGAAAAAAGATAGGAGTGATCTCACATGGGATTTTACCTTGTGTTGTACACAGGGTGGCCTGGCAAGGGTCACACAAGGCCAGCCTCTGGAGGTGGCGTTTGGCTCCCAGGTGACATTGCGCAGCAAATCAAGCAAACCTGTCCCATGTTGGCTGCACTCCCATAAGGCCAACTACCCCATCAGGTCAGAGAAAATGCCCAGAATCTGCACAACCTTCGGTCCTCATTTTCAAATGTGATGTCTTAGTCTTAGCCTAACAACTTTCTCATGATATGAAGGTATGAAAATGGCCGTGGCAGTTCCCATCAACAGCAAGTCACCTGCTACCCCTTTAAAGATGTTAATAACTGGTGGATTGTCAAAGATCCAGGCAGGTAAGTACTCCTGTTGCAAGGGCAATCAGGTTAGTGGCTCAGCTATGTGTGAAGTGGTAGCTTGGCGAAACTATTAATAAGAATTATCAGTGTTTATGTTTATATACAACTAAAATCTTGGAGACCCTGAAAATGAATATTAAATTAAAAGATGCAAACTTGTTTTTCCCTTTGAATCACATAAAAGTCATGTTTCTTTGCTATTTTTATTTTGATTCTTTAGGCATAGCAAACATATTACTCCATTTCTTTTTACAATTTGTATTGATCAAAGCCAGTTCCAGCAAACTTAACTTGATTTAATGAGCATCCTGATTATGTTTTTTAATTCTAACAGAGGAAACAAGGGTTGGGTCTTGAGGCGATCACATGAGATCAACACAATTGTACTGCTTGTTCTAAATGATAAAGTTAGAGGAACTGACTGAAGTAAGCTTAAGCATCTTGATATTGAAATGTCCTACAATCCTGAGGCAAGTTCACAGCAAATGTATGTAATTTGTAGTCCTGTTTCACAGATCTCACACAATTATGTTTGTATTCCAGACAGGACTTGGTGGTTAGTAAACCACCCCGGCTTGTTAGACACGGCGACATTGTACAGCTGCTGCATGGCATGACATCACGGTTCCTAAATACGTAAGGCATTGCTTACCATTTTCACAATTAGGAAAAATTGCACATTGACTGTTTTTCATTTAGTTAACACCAAGTATACAGTGGGCTACAGAATTGTTGGCACCCTTGATAAATATGTGCTAAAAGTGCTGTAAACGAAAAAATAATACAGTTATTGACGTAAGCTTTATTTCCGACATTCCTAAAAATGACATAGTTAAAATAAAATGGTTACTACTCTTGAACCCTTTTGACTACGGGCACAACCATGGACTCTTCTGAATGGTAACCCGTGGGAGTTTGTTTGCCAAAAGCCAGAATTACGGATTAATATTACGAAAACAAAGTTACTGATGTTCAAACACCATGGAAGTGTAAGCTTTTTTTCTGACTGAAAATATGTTTTCTATTTGAGTGGATACAGATGCTCATGGCTGTTGTCTGGTGGGCTTAGAAACACTTAGTCTAACTTAATTAATTACATGTCTCACACAAACTCACCAACAGCTATAGTTTCACTGGATGCAGAAAGGGCATTTGATAAAGTAAATTGAGAATTTTGACTTTCTACACTGAAGAAATTTGGTTTCGGTGAATCATTTATCGACTGGGTAGGAATTTTCTACCACGATCAACACCAATGACCACGATCAACACCAATGGACTAATATCACAATGCTTCACTATGCAGAGGTACTAGGCAAGGATGCCCGCTCTCTCCATCTTTATTCACAATATTCATTGAACCACTCTGTCAAAAAGAAACATCGCAGGAATCCGAACAAAAAAGAATACACCATGAGATCAGCCTTTAAGCAAACGACATTCTACTTTACCTACAAAATCCTTCCTCTTCATTACCTGAAACCATCCGCCTCATCGACAGTTTCTCTAAAGTCTCAGACTACACTATCAGCTGGTCTAGATCCACCATTCTCCCACTCAGCCCAATTAGCTGGGATGTGGCAGCTCAAACGCCACCCCTCTCTCTACGCACTGGTAATATCACATATTTAGGCATAAACATTTCCCCTAGGCTGTCAGAGTTAGTCCAACTCAACTTCAACCTACTTCTCAAAACAGTAGAGGACAACCTTCACCATTGGATGAATCTACCAATATCCCTCATAGACAGAATTGCAACAGTCAAAATGACCATACTACCCATGATAAACTACCTATTCTCAATGATCCTATTGATCAAGCCCCCACCCTTTTGGTTCAAGTCCCTAGAATCCATCACCTCAAAATTCTAATGGAAAAACAAGTCACCTAGAATCAAACTAGCTTTACAACAATCCAAAACACAAGAAGCCTGGTGGAAATTTTACCAAATAAATAACACCAGAATCTGACTGACCAAACACACTCCCATCTGGAACAATCCTGATTTCCTCATTTGGTCCAGAGGTACGGCATTGGGGAGAATCACTTTTTCAAATTCCTCCAAATCCCTATTCAGACCAAAATCAACCTTAAATCATCTAACTTAGATCTTCCCCCACTAACATCAGACCTGATCAACATCACTACTAGAAAAAACTACTGTCCCAAATCTACAAGATAATTTCCATGTCTGATTTATCAATATCCATCCCTTCAAAAAAATGGGAATAAGACCTACAAATGACTCCCAGTGCTGACTTCCAATCTATCTATCAACACAAACATGCAACTCACTCAATACAAGATTATTCATAGAGTACACTACACGGGGGAAAGGATGTTTAAAATGGGTTCTATAGGCTCTGATATTTGTCCACACTGCACACAGAAACCACGGACAGCTATATGCATGCCACATGGGACTGCAAACTATTCTGGCGGGACATCACTGACAACCTCTCCCTTTTTTTTGGCTGCCACATCCCACTCCCCCCTCCAGTCTGCTTACTTTGAGACATATCCAACATGAATTTAAACAACACATCCAGCAGAATACTCTCCATAGCCCTAATCATCGCCAAGAAAACTATCCTCATGAATTGAAATGAAGGAACACAATCAATATTACACTTTGTAAAAAATCTACTTATCGAATACATATCAATGGAAAAACGCATCTGCCTCCATTAAAAAACAAACCTCTGAATGGAATCCGTTCATCGATAAATTTGTAACATCTGATTTCACCCATTACAGTTTTTTTTGTTTTTTTTACATTTATTTGCCTATTTTCTGCCTGTACACCATCCATAATAAGTATTATTGAATTTCCTTTTTTTCTTCTTTTTTTCTTTTTCTCTCTGGGTGTTTATTGGTTTGTTATATTTTGTTTGTTTGGTTCTGTCTTCTGTCTTTTAACACCATGTCTAACACTTGTGTTGCACTTTATTGAACAATAAAAAAAGAAACACAATGGAACTACAGCAAAGATTCTGGACACATCTCTTTCAAATTTGATGACAATATCACCAAAATTGAGCATTCTGCATTGCTAAGCTATTTCTAGGCAGGTTTCCTAAAAGGACATTTAGAGACTCCAAAAGGACACAAACTAAATGATATTATGGGTTGTGCATGAGGTGTAAAATACGATAGATTGTATCCTACATTATAAAACGATTTTCCTCCTCAGAACTATTCACACATTGTTTCACATTAGACTTATTCATCACAAAATACTTTTTTTGTTGTAAAACATCAACCTTCCAGGGCCTAAGTCTGAAGAACTGTTTTTCCAGTGCGTAACAGTTAGGGGGAGAAGCGAGCACACTTCTTCCAGGAGCATTTAGTATACAATATATAGTATTTTACACCTCATAAGACCCATAATATCATTTGGTTACCAAGTGCCCTTTTGCAGTTTCCAAATGACCTGATTGGAAACCCGCCTAGCTTAGAGAAAAACTATGCAAAATGCTGACTTTTGGTGATATTTTTTTATCAGATTTGAAACTGGATTTGCCAGCATTGTGGCTGTGGCTCCATTGTGTTTCTAAGCCCATGGGGCACAGTCACGAACATATGTATCCACTGAAAAAATAAAATGTTTTAGGTGAGAGAACTTCCAGTGTGTTTGAGCAACCCAAGGGTTACCTTTCAGAAGAGATCAAGATTATACCTATAGTCGAAAGGTTTCAAGAAAAGTGACCATTTTATGTTTGAATTTTGTGTTAAAAATGGTGTGACTAAAAGGGTTCATTTTCTATGCTCACCCTCTTTTCAGCCATGATGTTGCAGCTCCCATGAGCCCTCACTCACAGGAAGTGTCTGGGTATATTGACTTCAATGTATCAATGCCAGCCCAGAACCTGTGGAAAGTGGTGAGAGACTTTAGAGATTTAATTTTAGTTTTGTTTCTGACAATGTCCTGTCAAGTATGCATTATACTAACCAAAAAGTGTTCACACCATGAATGTCTTCATCATTTAAAAAATATTATAGTGTATTTTTTATTATTGATTAATGTTTGTCATCATTGAACTGTATTATAATTATTAAGTCTATGATATATGTCAAATCACTATTGCTAAGCATGAATTAATTTTCTGTAAGAAATTATTTTGTATAGAGCAGCAGGTGATTACATTTTTAAAAATGATTGGGTTCAAGAGTACAGCGCTCCCAAAACAAAACCTCACAACCTCACAAAAAAAATTTAAGGGTGCAATTTAAAGATTTTAAGTAATTTGTGCACATACAATTGCACAGTGCGCACGCTCTTGTCTGTTACATATAGGGCCGTGCACATCCAAAGCTGACGATGTATAATAATAACAATATACATAATAATATTAATAATAATATACATAATAAATACTATACTATAATGTAGAACACCAGACCAAGGTGGAGGATTGAAATGTCAACTCCCAAAAAAGAGAAGAAAAAAAAGTTACACTCTTTTCAGAAATACATATTACGTATTGCGTATTACTGCATTGAATTATTAGCATTGTGAAATATATTTGATATTGTTTTATTCACATTGGCTGTAAAAGACGTTCGTTTTTTCTGGGGCGGGGGTTGATGCACCGCTTAGCCTATAGGAGCACTGTGCTAGCGTACCCAGGGGAGTATCCTGGCTGATAGTGGCAGGGTTTGCTCTGATTAATGCCTTTCACAACTGAGTGTTCAAATCCCCTTGCAACAAAAGATTGTGCTCTAAGATTGTACATACTTGCGGTCATGTTCATGATTCATGTGTACATTCATCTCCTACGGGTTTGTGACTATCGCATTGCATTGCAAAATAAAGCTATTTAAGTCTCTTTGATTACCTCTGAAGTTATGAAGTAGAAGATGGTTTCAAAGGGGTTAATTAACAATATAGTGTCTCCACTATATTGGCACTGTATGGGGGGTTTGTTGGTCACAATAGACTTGATAGGGGCTGTCAAAAAACTGTGCTGTAATTGTGCAGCGATAGAGGAGTGCTGGTGCCTGATGTCAGATGTTTTCAATGACTCTGCATTTGTAAGGTTCGATTTACATAACGTCTTCATTGGTCGTTACCCAGAATGTTAATTCACCTTGAATTGTACACTGACACCATTGTTGTCAGTTTATATGTAAACACAGAAATAAATCATTTTGTGTTTAAATGTAAAGAATGTCTTCAGAGGACCTAAAGTTATATTCCGTTTGTTCGCCAGGAAATAGTGAACAGGGAGTCAAACAAAGAGGTGTGGAAGACCATTCTGTCAGAGGTGCAGCTGGTACATGTGAACACTTCTGCTATGCTGAAGGTACGTACGTTTAACCAGACCAATTTGATTAATCAGGCTATGAATGACTTTTCCAAAATCTTAATGGAAACAAGGTACATTGTTACAGATTTTTGACCAAAACCAAGTGGAACCATATGTATGACATATTTTGTATTGTTTTCTTTCGTTTAATGGACCCTTTTAATGTCCCATTAATGCCAATATAAAAATAAATGTTTTTGTATATAGTTAACAAGAATCTTAACCTTGGAGGCTTAATACACTATATAGGGCAGAGGTGTCCAATCTTATCCTAAAAGGGCCGGCGTGGGTGCAGGTTTTTGTTAATCGTGGTCTTTAATCAAGACCTTGATGAGTAGAATCAGCTGTCTTAGTCCTGTGCTAAAACAACAACCTGCACACACACCGGCCCTTTCTGGATAAGATTGGACACCCCTGATATAGGGTTAACAGAACAATGAAAAACATGAAAATAGTAAACATGTTGTCCCAATGTCTGATCTACATTCATAGTATGTAATACAAATGCTTCCACAAAAAAAAGTTCTTCATATGACATCATCATCTCCCCTTTAAACGTTTCATAAGTTTCAGTTTTTGGAGCATGGATTCGTTTCTTGGACAAAGTGAAAAGATCAATGAATTAAACTTAACTGACAAAATCATTACAAATCATCACAAATTGTTCCCACAAAGACAGACACACAACAAGACCTATTACCTCAAATGAGGAAGTTAGCGTTTGAGCACCTATCGACTGGGGTGTTAATACGACTTTGCTTACGCTATTAACATTACACTAATTGCGAATTCCTTAATTAGTACACTGCAATGATAAGGCTTCTTGGTTTGCAACCTAACTTTCCTAGCGGCTGTTTTGTATGCAGTCGTTAAAGGGCTGCAATGTGTGCCTCGGTGGCGTGCGGCTAGAGCATCGGACCTTGATGCAGGCATCAGTCCAATGCAGTTTCATACCGAGGACCAGGGTTTGCCAAAGTCAGGTGCGGCGGGCTCACACGGAGCGGTATAGTTGGCACTCTGCGGGTAGGGGGAGGGACTCGGCAGGGTCTGTAGGATTGGCACATACAATAGAGCCCTGATTGCACTCGCCTCGGTGGTTATGGAGCTGTGAGTCGATGCGGCTTGCAGAAGGCGTGCTGTTCTATAGACAACCCGGCCCTCGATCTGAACTGGTCCATCCCCGCCCCATTACCTTTCAAGACACAAAATGAGCCACCCACATAACTCATAGTATTCACTGACTCACTGAGTGCACCCATTTTTATTATTTTGATATTATTTCACTTACCCCCAAAGTGGTACGTAGGACTGTTGTGATGGTATCCTCGCCTCACTGTGCTTGCTGTACTGGATTTGACAAATGATAAAAATGAGTCGCCATTTTGTAGACTGTCCAGCTAACCTTGAAAATAAGCGCTCTCTTTAAAATAACCTTTAAATAACATACACACAAACTGTCCTGTACACTCTGATGACATGAAATTAAACATGAAACCAATGGTGTAAAATTACCAGGGGATTGGTACTGGTACTTTGTTTGTAATAGTTCCTTAGCTTTGTATTCACTAACGCATTAAATTTGCTTCCCTATTGTTGTTCCACAGCTCAGTGGGTCATCCCTACCGGATTGGGGTTTCAGGCAGCTGGAGGTGGTTGGAGATAAGTCTTATACGGGCTATCAGCAAAGTGGCATATGGAATGTGGAGGAGCATCGCTATGGAACAAGTAAGAGATTTCATGCGTTGTTGACACGCCATCCTGTCGTTCCGTCTTTCTCAGCCCAAATTTTAAAATGTAGGAAAATAATGGGGCGCATTTATTTGCAGCACGACTCGATTAGTTTCTATAAAACACTAGTTATACACTTGTAACTTGGTAGTACTCTGATGAAATGAACATTTTTTTAAACGGATGATTTTTGCCGATTGGCTGTCCCAGTGGGATCCACCTCGCTATGAGGAAGCAAGGGAGCCTGCGGGACAACATTTCTTTGTTGTTGCAATCACATTTTTTTATTTAATGAAGAATGAATACAAAGCATTTCAGCAAAGTTCTTAACTCCCACCCCCCATGGCAACACCAACCGCACTGTGCAACCGCAGTGTGCAATTGACACACTGTGGTACACATAGCGAAATATGTAATCATTCACTCTCGTAATGTTTCTGTACTGTAAAGTATGTCAATTTGAGCTCAAGGGGATTTCAGAGAATGCCACAATATGCCTCACAGTAAGTTTGCTAGCTGACCTGGTACATTGCTGTTATATACAGTACTGTGCAGAAGTCTTAGGCCCCCTAGACTTTATTATATACGTATATATGTTAATTCATTGAATTATTTTGGAGAGAATCTTATCTGTACAGAACGTTATACAGGTGCCTAAGACTTTTGCACAGTACTGTACATCCGTCTATTTTCAAAGGGATACTTCCAAAAGGATAATGTATCCTCACAAACCACATCACTCGCATCCACAAACATGACAACTCAGTTTACTCCAATGGGCACAGATCTCGTTCCAACGGGAAGTGGCGGTTTTCAACATGAATATGTGGCCGGAGAATACAGTGTGATGCCCTAAGGAATGTTTTCAAGCACCTTATTGAGGTGGTGGGAACTCAAGATGTTTTGGAGGCAAAAGGGTTCTAAGTGAAGCTAGATTCTAACTGGTTCTAGATAGGGTTCTAACTGGTGTAAGAACCTCAATCACTGATTATTACTGATTATGAGTATGGTTGTCTGTTTTTCACTGTAGGCCAGGAACAGAAGGAGAGGGAGCTGGAGCTGCACTCACCCACACACTTTCACGTTCGGCGGAACCTCACTTTCATGGCCAAGTTCATGGAGCTACAGGTGAGCACTTTGCAATAGACACAGCTGTGAAATACAGCTCATTGTGCAAAACCTCTCAGACACAAGAATTCTTAACTTAAATGGCTACTTTGTTGAGAGTTTTACCAAGGAGGAGGTTACGAGTAGGCCAGAAGGCATACCCAATACTAAGAATGTCTTTGCCAATATTGAGAGAGGGGATAAAGAAATACTGGATAAATTACATTAACTAAAGACAAATAAGGCAGCAGGCCCTGAAGGGTACTCAAAGAGGTCAGTGAGATCATTTTTAAACCACTGGCAAGTATTTTTAGACAGTCTTTAGAAACTGGAGAAAAACCGGAAAAAAGTGTGAAGAAAAGTATAAACTGTATAAGATGTATAAAAAGGACAGTACTGAGAGTAATAAGGCTGAATATTGTTATATGCATGCTAAGGTTAAAAAAATGACTGAGGTTAGCCAAAGGCTATTTGAAAGGCTAATTGCACAAACTGCTAAATGTAATCCTCAGCATTTCTTTCAATACTGGAGTAGGAAACGGAGTTAAAGTGCATTATGAATAACAAAGGAGAACTATTGTATAAGAATAAATATATTGCTCATACCTTAGGTGTACTAAAAGGCCGGAAGGCATATTCAATACCAATATTGAGATGGGGGGTAAATACTAGATGACTGAAAACAAGGCAATATAATACCAATACATAACAAACGGGACCGTACCAATCTCAGAAACTACAGGCCTGTCAGTCTAACTTGTATCACATGTAAAACAAGGAGTTTTAACAAGGAGAAAGGAGCCCCCTATTCACATCATTTTCCGAACTGTTGGAAAATATACGTTTATTTTACGATTTGCAGAAGTTCACAGTTTAGATATTTGCATAGATTAGGGGGATAGATTTGGATAGATTCGAAGGGACACCCAGGTACACTGCTTGAATTTACCTCTGTAGATCTTTAGCAGTTCTGCATATCAGTGTCAGATTTTCCCCTTAGCTTATATTACAAACCCACTATAATTTAGAAATAAAAGCCTTGAAATTGATTCTGATTTATTTTTCTGGCTATTTCAAGAACCTTGTTTTGCAACATTCACTTTCAAAGTCTGTATTCTGAAATTAGGCTGGTGTGGATGCTGAATGTTGGACAAGCCACCTTTTTTAGCTTTTTACCTTAGCAGCCAGCAGTGCCTGGGATAGTGGAAATCCATGGATGAAGGTGATTTAACTCTCATGTCTGTGTTTGTGGGGTTTTACATTTTGGTTTTGCAGTGGAAGATGCTAAGTGTGAAGAATGAAGTGTCTGAACACAAGTACAGCTCCTCTCCTATGGAATGGGTGGTGATGGACACCAACATTGCATACTGGCTCCACCCTTCCAACAATGTAAGTCTCATTTTTACATTTTCCTTACCTCTTTACCTACTTTTTCATCTGTTCATTTGCCTGTATTTTGACACTCTTCTTATACACTACTGATGAAGACTTTTCAATCAGTCTCATCTGTTATTCAATTATGTTTTGATTTCAGATAGAGTTTGATATTCTAGCTGGTGCCACTGAAAACTGAATAAATGAAAATTTACATCGGTCATCTTTTCTCATGAAGTGGTGCTTGCTTCAGAAGCAGTAACCAGCCTTCTGTATTGTCCTTATGCTGGAATTTACTCCATTGCTATTCACTCGAGAGGCTGGAATAATGCCGGAATAATGACTTTATTTTGCGTATTTTAGCTTGAGCTTGTTCAAATAATGTTTTTGGGTACCACAAAGAGACTTTTTACTTCATCCTGAGAAATATACTACATGGCCTACGCACTCTCCAACCTGATTTTGTGAGCAATAATTTTGGGATCTTTGTTTTATTCAGCTTTCTTATGATCTGGTTCTTTTGATGTTTTTGCAGAAACATGATCGCAATAGGCCTCACGGCCATTGATAGCTAGCTGTAATAATGCTAGCCAAGTTTGACTCAAACAGACAAACAATGTAAACACATCATTGAAACGATTCACATTGTAACATTGTAACAACCAGTTCCTTTTGAATCCTGCATGCCCTTTCAAACTCGTAACAAATTCAACAGAACTTAAGATTGCATACATTTTTTTTTTTTCATATGAACAGAAATGCAGCCTAATATAACCTCATAAAAGTTATATTTTTCCTTTACAAATATTCAGTAAAAACTATCCTCCATCAAAACAGTACAATTTATTTAAAAACATACATGTAATGGATAAATGTAGTGCATTACTACCCACCTCTCAGTGACCAGAGCAGGGAAAACTCCCTGGCTTGTAATAGGAAGAAACCTTGTGCAGAATCTGACTCACGTGGGAGCCCATCTGCCACTCTCTGGCACCAAATGGTTGAGAGAGGCTGACTAAATAATAAACAGAACTACACTATGCATATTGTTGCATCCCGTCTACAGTACATCAAGGAATAAAGACAAATTAAAATATGGTTCGGCAAAATAGAGAATTCCCCCTTTGATTTGTACCTGTAAATTCAAATGTATTTGCTGCGGAGATTTCTTCTCGGAAATTAGAATAACGCAGTTTAAGAAACAAAATTGAAAAATCCCTGGGCTTAAATGCAAGTCAAATTGTCTGTGCCACAAAGGCACAAGAAAATAATATTTGACAAGTTGTCGTAACCAAGTTTTCATTGTGATTTTCTCTTTCAGGCTCAGATCCACCTGATTGGGAATATTTTCACATGGACTGTAGCCACATTCGGCCTGGCAATATTTGCTGCTTTGTTCCTCTGGCATCTGCTAAGGCGGCAAAGGAAAATGGAGGACATTCCTGAAGGTACAAAGTGTAATCTCAAGTACAGATGTAGTATTGATTAACAAAGGCTTTTTAAAATGTTTAACCCGTACCTTAGATTTAGCTATTTGGAGTTGAGATCAAAATCTAAATATGTGAGAAAAAATATTATATCTAAATATTAGAGAAAACAGGATGCACCAGGCCACAACTTTCAAGTGCTGGTGCTATTTTATCCATTTGAAATTAAATCTGCAACTCAATAAAGTATGCAAAAACTTAACGGGTCTGAATACTTTGTGAAGCCACTGCTGTAAATTATAACCCTGTTAGTCACCAGGATTAATTATTAACGGAGAAGAATCCCCCAGCACAGTTCACACAGGTGTGGAATATTTCCTGTACTGAATACTGAAAAAGAGGATCATTTTTTCAGGAAATTGCATAAAAACATTTAACATATTCCCTTTCTCACTTTCATTCTCACACCTCTCTTCCACAAACCCAGTAACATGGAGGCAGTTGAGTCAGGTTGGTATAGTGTGTGGTGGGGGGTGGGCAGTGAATTACCTGCCCTTCTTCATCATGGAGAAGACTCTCTTTCTATACCACTACTTGCCAGCACTCATCTTCAAGATTCTGCTGCTGTCTGCTGTCCTAGAACATCTACACACACATATCCTGAGGTAAGTAACGTGATGTCTGAGCATTTGGGAACATGGGCCATACTGCAATCTTATTAAGAGAAAATCTTTTTCTTGTGGTCTTGCAGAGCTGTCTAACAGAAGTATGATATCAGCAGAATTTGGAAATATAAGCATTTGTCATTTTTGCTGCACGATGTGCAAATTATGTATCCATAATCCAAAGTGTTTTGATTGTCATCTGATTTTGCCAATGTCTCATACTGAATCTCTCAGGTTTACATTTAGTTCTCCGATTTTCTGATTCTTTCTCCCACGTTATCTCCTCCATGTTTGTCTCTCACTGCCCCCCTTTCCTTCTCCTCATTTGTGTCTCTCCCTCATCTTCCAAATAATACCAGATATCCCTCTCATCGTCGTGCCCTTGATGGAATCTTGATGGCAGGACTTTTCTCTGTATACCTGTCCTACCGAACCTTGAGTCCCCTAACCTATGGACAGCCAGAGCTGAGCTCTGAAGAGCTGGCTTCACTGCACTGGAAGGACACTTGGGACATTCTATTGCGTAAACACTGACCACACGCCTCCCAACATGGGGAGAGCACTGGAAACCGTTTGAGTCTGTAGCTTAGCTATGGATTGACATGTTAATTTGGACTGAAACTGTGATTTCTGCGGGGGGGGGAAATATATATATATTTATTGCAAGATTACACTAGATTCTTAGTGTTGTTAATGCCTATTTGAATGTTTTAAAACAGCTTTGGAAGTCGGTACTGAACAATATTACAAACATTCAGCGCACTGCGTATCCATGCAAATGTCCATTTATGACTGCAAACTTAAAGGTGGTCGCTATCATGCATCTTTCTTAAATTATTTTTTTGGTTTATGTCTTTTTTGTATTTTCTTTATTTCTGTAACATGATGGAAACAACCCTACAGTACTGTGCGAAAGTAGGTCTGAAAAAATAAACAAAAATCCTTACAGCTAAGATTCTGTAAAGAATAATGAAATTAAAGGTTTTCCGTATCGAAATTATACTATAAAGAGCAGTTAGTTGAAGACTAAATTGAATAAATATTTGGTGTTACCACTCTTCACCTTTAAAACTGCATAAATTCTCTAAGTGCACTGTCCTGCAGTTTTATAAAATAATTGGCTGGTTTGACTTTTGTGGTCTTGCTTGCTTCTGGATCCAGATAATCTTAATGTTATTTTAATATGTCATTTTATTTCACAATATTTATCTGTATTATTTTGGAGAATTCATGTTTGGAAATCTAAAATCTAGGACCAAATAGTACCCTCCATAACGTTTGGGACAAAGACCCTCCATAACGTTTGGAGGGTAAAAGACCCATCACAATTTATTTGCTTCTGTACTCCACAATGTGAGATTTGTAATTTTAAAAAGTGCACATTGTCAAACTGCAAAAGGTTAAAGTGCACATTGTCATATTTTTAAAAAGGGCATTTTTATACATTTTGATTTCACTATGTAGAAATCAGCCCCCCCCATTTCTGGGCACCATAATGTTTGGGACACAGCAATGTTATGTGCACCTATCAGCCACAACATTGATACCACTAACAGGTGAAGTGAATAACATTGATCATCTTATTACAATGGTACCTGTCAAGGAATGGGATATATTAGGCAGCAAGTGAATAGTCAGTTCTTAAAGTTGATGTTCTGAAAGCAGGAAAAATTGACTAGCGTAAGGATCTGAACGACTTTAACAAGGGCAAAATTGTGGTGATCGACTGGGTCAGAGCATCTCCAAAACGGCAGGCCTTGTAGGTTGTTCCCGGAATGCAGCAGTTGGTACCAAAAGTGGTTCAAGGAAGGACAACAGGTGGCCCAAGAGATGGCACCAGGATGCACTCTGGGAAGAAGGCAAGCTGGCGGAGGCAGTGTGATGCTCTGGGTAATGTTCTGCTGGGAAACTTTGGGTCCTGGCATGCATGTGGATGTTACTTTGACACATACCACCTACCTAAACATTGTTGCAGACCAAGTATACCCCTTCATGGCAACTCCAAGGTTACTTTGATTCCTTGGCAGGGCACTGCATCTGAATTGCTACGGGAAATATCCATCTATGCAAATGGATGTTATTTAAAATAATTTAAGCTGGTCTTGATAAGAGTTTCTGCCTTGAAAACACCGTTGGTGAATCTTATTTTTGTACCATTGTTTTACACTAAACATATTTCCAGATAGCTGTACAGTAATATTACAGTATGTAATATTATGGGTACAGCACAGCAACTTTTATGAAGAAAAATTACATTTTGATCTCCACAAAACATTTCATTTTAATTAAGACAATGTACTGGAATCCATTACGATACAAATTAAAATGGCCTCCCTCTACACAAGCCTGCTTGTCCATGAAAGTAGATGTAAATGGGTTCTTCATAGGGTCCATTCAGCAAACAGATAACACTGCCAGATTATCACTCCCAAGGTCAAAACGAGTCATTAAGGCTGATCCAAAAACAAGCTTTCGTGGCACCTGCAACAGCCCAGCTCACAATATTACTCATGCTTCACCATATTGTTAGCCCGTTTCACCCTCCAACAAATCACTACTATTTGTAACTTTCTGAGCAAAATCTGAGGGTCCAGAAATCATCTTGGTTGACTTGGCGAGTAATGACTGACAGAATTAATTTGAATAATCAGACTGTCCTAATAGAAAGGTGAAGGTAAAAACACCCTGTATAATAATAATAATAATAATAATAATAACAACAATGTCTTGCATTCATATAGCACTTATCCACAATTAAAGCACCCCCGGGAGATGCATGGCAGCCATTTTGCACCAAAACATTCACTCCGCTTCAGCTTCAGAGGTAGAGAGTGAGAAATCCTTTAGCCGATTAAACCATATGCGTGTGCTGGTCATTGACGGCGGGCTAAAGATGCACTGCGCCTTTTTTACGCTCCACGGAAGCCAAAAGAAGCTGCTGTCAGTGGAGCCTCTTGATGGGTATGGGAATGGTGAGGAAGTCGTCCGCCAGCACGACCTCCGTGCCCGTGTCCTGCAGCGCCTCCTCGGCCTGCCTCCTCAGCTCGGCCACGTCATCCTCCGCGCCCTCCGTGCCCAGGCTCAGGGGCTTGTAGCGCTGGCTGAAGTGGTGGAGCACCAGCTTACGCGCCCGGCAGGCCCGGGCCACGGCGGCGGCCATTTTGGGCGTGCTGTGCCCGTGCTCCACCGCGCGCTCCCTGTGCCCGTCCCCCAGCGTGGCCTCGTGAACCAGGACGTCCGCCCCCCGGCAGGCCTGCAGCGGGCCCTCGCCCACCAGAGCGCTGCAGTCTCCCAGTACGCACACCTTCCGCCCGGGGATGGCTTCCTCCAGCACCTCGTCTGGGGTCACCACCCGCCCACTCTCCAGTGTTACCGACTCTCCGCTCTTCAGTCGTCCATACACTGGCCCAGGCTTCACGCCTAAGAGAGACAAGAGGGTAATCTGGATTTAAAAAATTATTATTTATTTTTTCTTAAACCCTGACCCTGTGCATAATGAATTCAACAACTTCATCTGAACTTGTGTCTCAGGGTTTACTGTTTTAACCCTTTCAGTCCCAAGAGTGCGATATTGAACTCTCGACTTTACACCTTTTCAACTAATCAAAATGACTGCTAAACTATTGGATTGAGCCCCTATTAAAACCCTACTAAATTCTCTCAACCAAAGCCAAAACCCCTTGGGATTTGGGCGTAGCCACTTCATATTGGGCTTGGATACTGAAAGGGTTAAGCCAATCACATTTCACACATACTGCTGAAAACAAACAGTGTTCCCAGAATGAAAACAGGACATTTTCTGTGATGGCTAAGACAAGGTATCTATCTAAAAATGGAGGAGATGATTCACCCAGATCCCGCAACAACTGCGTGTTCAACCGCCCCGGCCGGTCTCGTTCCTGCACGGAGAACCCGAAAGACGGCAGGCGGTGAAACAGCCGGAACGCCACCACCACGAATCGCTCGTCCTCCAGGAGAGGGTAGCAGTCGCGGGCGACGTCCAGGGGGATGGTCCGACCGGGGCGCTCCTGCGGGTGCCAGCTCTCGGCGGCGGAAGCCTCCGGCGCATCAGCCGGCTGGCTTTCGGGGGGACACTGGTCCGCGGTGGGCTGGAGCTCGTGCACGGCGTAGGGGAAGAGCAGCTGGGAGCCGGACAGACTCAGGGCCACGCGCAGGAAGTGCCTGAGGCCCCGGGGGCCGTAGACGTCCACACAAGCGGGGGGCTGGGTGGGCGAGGGGCTGAGGTTCAGACTGATGGTGCACAGCAGCCCCGGAAGCCCAAAGAGGTGGTCGCCATGCAGGTGAGTGATGAACACCTTGCTGATCCGACCTGAAGGACAAACAAACGCAGCAGTAGAATGGTAAATGGTAAATGGTTGGCATTTATATAGCGCCTTTATCCAAAGCGCTGTACAATTGATGCTTCTCACTCACCCATTCATACACATATTCACACACCAACGGTGATTGGCTGCCATGCAAGGCTCCGACCAGCTCGTCAGGAGCAAATGGGGGTTAGGCGTCTTGCTCAGGGACACTTCGACACAGCGCGGGCGGGGACTGCCAGACGACTGCTCTTACTGCCTGAGCCATGTCGCCCCCAGAGTGTTTAGAGTGATGGTTACCACCCAAACACTCCTCAGGGGTGCGGTGCCATACTGCAGCTGTCTGCATCTACGGCACCAAACGCCACAGGGCCGACCACACACCCCCACACGTGTGTATGGATTTAAAATGCATGCACATAAAACAACATTGCATTCCCATGCAATTGGAAGAATGCAGCGTTAAAAGTTAGAAGTACAGGCAGGTGACAAATTCAAGAAACAACCTGAATAAATAAGTGGAGAAATATAATGGATGCAGATGGACCATTCCATGCCAACTCTGGAGGTTGCATTACAGTACCTCTTGGATTTTTATCTTTTTCTGTGTGATCGTAGACAATTATGAGATATAAATTCCCCATTTTGTTTTCCCGGTTGAGCCATTTAAAGTTTGCCAGATGTCACAATTAATTCTTTTAAATATACTGAATGCTTCTGTGCCCATTTATTTATCTCATTTCAATTTATTGTGAAGCACTTTAGTTGAGGTGGAGTGGAATGGCTCATATGCTTCTACATTACATTACATTACGTTACATGGCATTTAGCAGACGCTCTTATCCAGGGCGAATTAAGCAATTAACATCCTATCATACTGGAATGTATACAATTTGGGGCCCAGTGGCCCTGATTTTGCATCAAGATGGCAAGAGGAAAAGATGTAAGTGACTTTGAAAGAGAACACTACTATCCTGATGGGAGTGGCCTCTTCCAGGATGACCAATGCCCCCCGTCCACAGGACACTGTATGGTATGAGGAGTATGTGAATGATATGCGATGGCCTTCACAGTCACAACATTTATACCGATTTCAACACATGGAGGCGATTTTGGACCGACGTGTTCGATAGTCTGCGATGGACTGGCGACCTGTCCAGGGTGTATTCCTGCCTTTCGCCCAATGTATGCTGGGATAGGCTCCAGCCCCCCTGCGACCCTGTTCAGGATAAGCGGGTTCAGATAATGGATGGATGGATGGATGTGTTCAATAGCGCTCTCCACCATCATCAAAGCACCAAATTATTTGGATATATTTTGGAAGAATCGTGTTCCTTCCCCGCAAGCTGAGTTTGGCCAAGGTTCACTGAAGCCGTTCTGGCGGCTCGTTTTGGCCAAATAGCTTACTAAGACACTTTATGTAGCTTTTTCCTTTAACGTCACCCGTCTGTATAGCCTATTGTCAGAATCAGGGACAAGTATAACGCTACTTGTTTCTGGTCTGACTGAATTTTTATTTATATTTCTCATGAGCACAGATAGTTATGCACCATAACCAGCCCATACGACACAAAAAGACGGCGAGGAACGTAACTTACCGGCTTTCAGCTGGCTTTTCATGAGCTGTGTTTGCGTCCCTTCTCCGCAATCGAAGAGCCAGCAATCTCCCTCAGTCCGGAGAACTAGAGCTGAGGCTCCGCGATGTGGAGACGGGTATGCTGAACCCGTGCCCAGGAACGTTAGGTCCATAGACATGCTTCAACAAGCGATGTAACTTAGCTAGCTAGCTATGAATTTAGCGACACCATTATCAAATTACGCACATTGTCACACAACTTTCTGGTGAGCATTGCTCAAATTATTGGATAGCCTAATCGCTATCTTCCTTTGAAACCGATCCATACACGCATTTAGACCTTAGACACGTTGTCTTCCCGGTGAACTTCCCGGTGAACCCGGTGAAGCTGTCGTTCCTTCGCATGTTAGCAAGCAAATTATACCACCCCTGAGCCAGCCAGGCAGCTAATATCTATTTTACTGCATACTATACAATGTATTATTACGGTTTTAGTGATATCTGGACTAGTCAGTACCTAACTAAATAATTAGTAAAATAAATAATTACGCACATAATGTAAAACTACTCTCGTGCACAATTGTAGTGACAGATACTGTGTGTATACACTGCTACCACCTACTGCACAGGAGGTTACAATACAGCGGACAGTGGTTCCTTGAAAAGCATGATTCCATCTCAACGGCATAACCTCACTAGAACGACGTGGACTATGCCCTACATGACAAATTTTGTATCCCCCTGATTAAAAAAAAAAACTAGTGTGTGGTTTTAGGAGTCCAGATAAGAATAACACAAAGATATGTATTATCAGGGACCTATGCTTGGATTTGGGCACATGCCCCAGAATACTGTTATCAGGTCTGCATCAAATGACAAGTCGTTCGTCAAGTACAGAACAGCATACCCAATTGTGACATTTTTCTGAAGTATAATCTGATGTATTTCATTCATTCATTCATTCATCATCCTAACCCGCTTATCCTGAACAGGGTTGCAGGGGGGCTGGAGCCTATCCCAGCATACACATTGGACGAAAGGCAGGAATACACCCTGGACAGGTCGCCAGTCCATCACAGGGCACACACACCATTCACTCACACACTCATACGTATGGGCAATTTAGACTCTCCAATCAGTCTAACCTGCATGTCTTCAGACTGTGGGAGGAAACCGGAGTACTCGGAGGAAACCCACGCAAACACGGGGAGAACACGCAAAATCCACACAGAGAGGCCCCGGCCGACGGGGATTCGAACCCAGGACCTCCTTGCTGTGAGGTGGCAGTGCTACCCACTGCACCATCCACGCCGCCCTGATGGATTTTCTCTCGGCAATTATCTTGTATTATTTCAATAGTCAGTGCCTGTGACCGTGGAGCCGTTTATACTGAGGCTTTGCCATAAATGACTTACAGATCCACTGTGATGCAAAATGCCGAGTCCTCGAACTCTCTCTGCTTTGTAAAAACGAATGGCATTTATAAATTACTGAAACAAAAGTACACACTGCGCAATAAAAACAAATGGTCAGAAATAAATGTTTAAATGCGAAAGAGACCAGAGAGACAGGAAGTGTAAAACTAAAGTTTTAATTCACCGCACCTGTAACAGGGCATACGGAGGACTGGAACAACACAGTCACTGATGAGGGCGTTTATACGCCAAGGCAACAGTGCGTTACAAAAATAAGCTCCGGGTAGACATACACACGCCACACTGCCGCTGGTCGAAGGATTCAGGAGTCAGGGACAGTCGAAGGATTCAGGAGTCAGGGACAGGGAGGTTAAATACACCATAGATTTGTCAGGGCACTTAAGAGTAAAACTGGAGCGGGCAAAAATAAAAATCAACAAGACATCACAGCATATCCACTTGAACGATACAGCACAGTGGTCTTCTGAATGGGACATTTATCGAATAATGTTAAGCCCTTATGTCTCACAGGACTCAAACAAGTCAAGTGATTCGAATCTCGTCATATTGGTCCGTCCTACTGAGGTGGTGGCTACAGATCTGTGAATTTGTGCAGGAGGTCAATTCACTCTCTAACCACAAAACCACAGTGCTATGGTCCACATGCCACCAGGCAGGAGATAAATACATATGAGAAGCATATGAAGAACAGCAGGCATCCAAGAAAGAAAGGAGAGAAGGTAAATCCTGGCGCATCCATTTCATCACGTTTAACGCAGTGATGTATACTCACTATCCGCAAACATCAGATGTGAAGTAGGATATTTTTTAACTCATCACTCTTAACCCCCATGGATAATTAATTAAATAACATAATTTAAAAAAGTGCCATGAAGGACGAATTGAGCTATGTGAATGGCGACTTTGGATGCCGGCAAAGGAGATTCCGAAAGTACATGGGGGGAGTATTTGAAAGTGACAGAAACGGAAACAGGGTCCGTTCGAGTAGAATTGCAGCCTTCCTGAGCCCAGTGGGATGACAGTTAATAATAATAATGTTGTTGTTATAATAATAATAATAATAATAATAATAATAATAATAATATACGCTTTGTGTGACGGATATCTCTTTACCTTGTGCGCTTTGTGAACATTTATATAATCTATGTCAGTACTACATCAACTCAAAATAGCTGAAATATGGAACCGTCTACAAAAACAATTCGGTTATAAACAGCATAGGACTAGAAATGCACCGGACAAGCAAATACACATGGGATGTCACTCCTATAAAACCAGTGCATTTGTGTTCAGAGTGATGGGTCTTAAATGCTATACATTTACAACACTGCTCATAATAATGCTTCTGGGCTGGTCAATCATCCATTTGTGCAACGGAGAGGGCCCACGTGTCAAATCGATCACAGCACACTGGTCATAAGTATTCGCCATATCATTCAAGCTCTCGGTCTCATTGAAGCAGGGTGACATTTGCACAGGCTTGCACCATTCTTCAAATCTTAGCCCTGCTTATCGGCCGCGTCGGGCCTACATTTCATCCCTTTGGTGATAACGGAGCGCTTATCTGAGATGACTGCATGAATGTGGAACACTACCCACTTGCCATGGAGACTGAGCAGGTGAGTCCCCACTGTTTCGCATTGCTGTCTTTTGGAATACAGTCGGTCTTATTAACACAACCAATAAGCCTAATAATCTTGTCTCTGCACTTTTAGCCAGTTATTTCACAAGAGGTACAAGATGGAAATAAATATCTGAAGATACTTTGAACGCAAAATGTATATTAGTGAATTCAGTACTTCTACTCAAGCAATTGAAACATCTTTTCTATGTGATGTAATGTAATGCACTTATGTCTGGAGTGGTGCTAAGGGACGAGTGTCCTTCCCTTTAGATACGATTAAGGTCACATCCCTACAGTGAAACACTTCAATGAAAAACCCAAATGAGGCAAGACGGAGGTAATCTTGAGCATAACTTCAGGAGTGTTGGTAAATACGAAAGCTTGACACCGACAACACAAACTCGACATGAACTATGGCAACGAAATACAGAGGAGTGGTCACTGGCCTCTCAGGCCCTGGTTCTATGACTAACCCTAGCGAGTGGAGTATCGCCGCAATGGATCCTTCTCCTCTCATTCCCTTACACCCACCCAGTCATCCCCCTTTCCGCTTCTCCGCTTCTCCTCACCCCCCACCCCCCTCAGATGCTCTACTCGATTTGGGGGGGCGTGCGGGCGCCGGCGGGCCAGTCGTACACGTCGGGCAGGAAGGAGTCGTAATGGGTGTCCCACACGACGGACCTGACGTAGCTGAACTTGTCCAGGGGCTCCGGGTAGTGGAAAGCCATGCCTCTGGCGTACACAAACTCCACCACCTGCCGGAGGAGCCAAAGGGTGGGGTTACAACGGCAAAGCATTTCCCAGTTCATTTGTTTATTTGGCATGCACATTAACCCTTTCAGACCCAAGCCCAATATGAAGTGGTTCCACCCAAATCGTTAGGGGGTTTGGCTTTGGTTGAGAGGGTCTTAATAAAGGCTTAGTCAAAACAAAAACAATAGCAGTCATTTTGATTGGTTGAAAAGGTATAAGGTCGAGTGCCATGTGGGAGTTACGTTTGAGTGCCATGAAAGGGTTAATAACATTTCCGTAAATGAACCAGAGTTAGCCAGGGAGGCTAATCCTCGTCTATACTCCCTGGGCTGCACATTTTGGCTGTGAGAGGAACCCGGAACACCTGGAGGAAACCCACACGAACGCGGGGAGAACACACACACTCCACACCGGGTGGAGAACAAGGCTAGCACAGAAGAGGAAGGCTGGCACGCATACAGTATCAGTTCACAGTGCCTTTCCAGTGCTGACCTTCACTGCCATGTGGATGGACACCTCCCGGATGTTGGACAGAGGAGGGTACAGCCGTCCCTCGTTTAGCTCCTGTTCCGTCACCTGCCCTGCCAGTGTCTGAGTGCATCGAGAGAAACTGAGTAAGAGCAGTACTGCCTTGTGTATGCTGCACACACAGACACACGCATAGAAACACACGCATGCACAGACACACGCACGAACACGAACACGCACACGGAAGGCGAGCGATGACCGGACAGAGCACTGACCTTGGCGGCCTCCAGGAAGACGGTGTCACTGATGTGTCTGACACCACTGAGGATCACTGCCAGAGCCACCCCTGTAACACAAAACCACATCAGCCTCAGAACGCCTACACTCCAAATCAGCCTCAGAACGGCTACACTCCAAATCAGCCTCAGAACGGCTACACACCAAATCAGCCTCCGAACGGCTACACACCAAATCAGCCTCCGAACGGCTACACTCTAAATCAGCCTCCGAACGGCTACACTCCAAATCAGCCTCCGAACGGCTACACTCCAAATCAGCCTCCGAACGGCTACACTCCAAATCAGCCTCCGAACGGCTACACTCCAAATCAGCCTCAGAACGGCTACACTCCAAATCAGCCTCAGAACGGCTACACTCCAAATCAGCCTCAGAACGGCTACACTCCAAATCAGCCTCCGAACGGCTACACTCCAAATCAGCCTCAGAACACCTTACTCTAGTATACCATTTACTCTGGTAAAAGTGAGGAGTATCAGATGGGATCCAAGGCTACATTCATCTATCAAATGTTTACTTTATGAAGAACTGTTAACCCAGACTGGAAAGCACAGGTGAACAACAGGAGTCGTTGTAGTTCTTTTAGTGCTTTTTTTCCATGTGTCGGTTTTCTCGCATGTAATAATTTGGATAGCTCGGCTTTTCCTTACAGTTATACATGTGACAATTTTGGGACAGAAAGTGAATTATGCAACCTTTTCCTTCACATAAAAAAAAAGCAAACAACATCATACATGGCAGTTAAACAACCGAATGGGACTCTCTCACCTGGGAATATGTATGCATTGTTGCCTTGTCCAGGTGTGAAAGTGCGCCCGTCATCCAGGGTGACTGGTCCAAATGGGCTTCCGCTTGCAAACAGGCATCGTCCCTGGAGGCAAAGCACAACGCCCCAGGCTGGGATCAGCGTGTGGACGTGTCCCTGCACTGACAGGTCCGGTATGCAGAGGTATGGCTGTGCCGTTTGTGCACGTGTGTGTGCATGTGTGTTTGTTTACCTGTATGCATGTGTGGGTGTGCGTGGGAGAGTGAGTGAGTGAGTGTGTGTGTGTGTGTGTGTGTGTGTGATATATGTGCGTGAGTGCATGTGTGTGTTTACCTGTGTGTGTGTGTGTGAGAGTGTGATTGTGTGTGCATGTGCACATGTGTGTGTTTACCTGTGTGAGTGTGTGTTTACCTGTGTGAGTGTGTGTTTACCTGTGTGAGTGTGTGTGTTTACCTGTGTGAGTGTGTGTGTTTACCTGTGTGAGTGTGTGTTTACCTGTGTGAGTGTGTGTACTTACCTGTGTGAGTGTGTGTTTACCTGTGTGAGTGTGTGTGTTTACCTGTGTGAGTGTGTGTTTACCTGTGTGAGTGAGTGTGTTTACCTGTGTGAGTGTGTGTTTACCTGTGTGAGTGTGTGTTTACCTGTGTGAGTGTGTTTACCTGTGTGAGTGTGTGTGTTTACCTGTGTGAGTGAGTGTTTACCTGTGTGAGTGTGTGTTTACCTGTGTGAGTGTGTGTTTACCTGTGTGGGTGAGTGTGTTTCCCTGTGTGAGTGTGTGTGTTTACCTGTGTGAGTGTGTTTACCTGTGTGAGTGTGTGTGTTTACCTGTGTGAGTGAGTGTGTTTACCTGTGTGAGTGTATAGGCGTCTTCTGCAGTGCACTCGGCCTTGGTTGTTGGGTTACTCAGGGCGAAGATGATTGGTCGCTCGTTCAGCGTTCCCATGGCAGTGAGGACTTCCTTTGTGAAGAGTCTGCCAGCCCCAGACACACCTGTCAACAACCCAGAGAAAATGGTATGCTTAACATATCTGCTCATGGACAAAGAGTAGGAATGCTACAGGCAGAAAAGACATCTCAGATCCTTTATTGTACGTCACTCGTGATAAGAGTGTCTGCCAAATGGTATTAATACAATGTAATGGTGTGTTCAGAGATGATCTTCTTGCATAGTTATCACATAGATCTTCATACCACTGTTGTAATGTGTGGTTACTTGCGTTACTGTCACCTTCCTGTCAGCTTTCACCAGTTTCTGCCTGCAGAACTGCTGCTCACACTGGATGTTTTTTGTTTTTCACACCATTCTCTGAAAATTCTAGAGACTGTTGTGTGCGAAAATCCCAGGAGATACTCAAACCACCCTGTCTGGTACCAACAATGATTCCACAGTTAAAGTCACTTAGATCACATCTCTTCCCCATTCTGACATTCAGTCTGAACCTCTTGACCACGTCTGTATGCTTTTATGCATTTAGTTGCTGCCACACGATTGGTGGATTAAATATTTGCTTTAACAAGCTGGTGTACAGGTCTACCTAATAATGTGTGTAGTTGGTGGTATTTGTTTTGGTAGCTTCAGTTATGGTTACAAAAAAGAGAGTACATAAAAGACAGCGATATAGACACAAAAATCTAACGAACGTTCAGTACCGTCAATCAGCACCCAATCAATAGTCATAGTCTGTATGCTACATAATCCCTATGAAACACAGATGGGGAGGGAGGGGGGCACGACCCAGAATGGCAGACAGGGTTTCTCACCGATAATGGCGGTCGGTTTGATTACATTGACGGCGTCCAGAAAGCTCTGGACATCGCCCGGGCTGGGGTGCACAAAGGCCTCCTGGTTGCCATCCGGTGCCTGTTCTCGATCCTATGGACACGTGCGTGCACACACACGCGCACGCACACACAGGCAGTAAACACAAACAGACACAGAGAGGGGTCAGCTACAGGCTAAGGAGTCTGATTTATACTTTGTCGCACAACCCTTGCGACAAGTGTTGCATGACGAAAAAGTGTAGTACGACTTTCTCAGCGTTGCGCACCTGTAGAATTTTATGTCACGGAAAACATTGCACTTCGCTGCGCAATGTTTATTGGACGAGGTCAGCCAGATGGAACCCCTAAAGTCATTGCCATGGACACTCCAAAAACAAACGGCTGTCACACGGAGTTACACACGGAGACAACAGAACCCTCATCGCAAACAGTTTATACTTCATTCGTTCGTACGTTCAAGCCGCTTTCATTTCTGTTGCGAGACGCCTGTCACCAGGGTTGCGTGACGAAATATAAATATAAATACAGAGGCTTTGGTTCCGGGCTGAGGCTCACCTGCACCAGCAGGCCGTACTTGTCGAACATCCAGATCTTCCTCCTGGCCTCGGCCTGCGGCGTGCCCCCCTCCATCATTGCCATGACGATCAGGTTGGCGATGCCCAGGGCAGCCTGTGTGGAGAGAGTCACGCTGTGAGGAGGTGCATCGTGTCTCATTACATTACATTATTGGCATTTGGCAGACGCTCTTATCCAGAGCGACATACAAGTTGATTAGACTAAGCAGGAGACAATCCTCCCCTGGAGCAATGCAGGGTTAAGGGCCTTGCTCAAGGGCCCAACGGCTGTGTGGATCTTATAGTGGCTACACCGGGGATCGAACTACTGACCTTGCGGGTCCCAGTCATCTACCCTAACCACTACACTACAGGCCGCCCCATGTGTCTCATCGATACGAAAAAAAAAAAAACACCACAGTGACACACAAAGGCAGTATTGGACGAGGGCGTTCGGTGTATGACAGGCAAGGTTACAGGTATTGCACGCGTGTACATGGTATATAATGATAGACAGTGTTGCAGGGTGTCTGTACCAGGTACATAATGGCAGGGCTATGGGGATTCTGGATGTGTGTACAGGGTATAGAACAAAGCAGGGCTATAGGTAAATGGTGTGGGTACAGGGTACATAATGACAGATGGGGATACAGGGTGTGTGTACAGGGTCTATAATGAGAGACAGTGTCGCAGGGTGTCTGTACCAGGTACATAATGGCAGGGTTAAAGGGATTCAGGATGTGTGTACAGGGTATATAATGAGGCAGGGTTACAGGTACACGGTCTTTGTGCAGGGTATGTACTGGAACGGTGCGTGTACCTCTCCAGCTCCCAGGAAGAGGACTCTGTGTTCGCTGATGGGCTTCCCAATGGCTCGCTGTGCTGCTAACAGCCCAGCCAGAGCCACTGATGCAGTCCCTGAACACAAAGCAAACACAGGGCGGCACATTTCATCAGGCCAAACTGTGCACTCGGGTTAAGGAGATGCAATTACACTTCTAAGTATTTGTCTTTCTACCGCTGATGAATTTTCAACACATTTTTTTTGGAAGACAATGATAGAGCAATCCTACTTCCCATTTCTCTGCCAAAATACGTGGTTTTATTTCTAGTTCTTAAAAAAATTATGCATTTCACCAATCATCTTCTGAGTTCCCTGCAAGAAATAACTACAGTTTTGCAAAAATAACTATTTTGATGTAAAAGCTAGTTATATGGTTTTGTATATTTAGATGTCTTACATTTTCCCATCTGATCGTAAACACTGATCCAAGTGTTTAACATAACTTTCACTGTGAATTGTCTCCAGATTGGTGTGACACATTACATAATCTAAATGCAAAAATATTGGGACAGTAACACAGTTTATGTAGCTTTGGCGTTCTAAGGGTATTAACATCCATAGCAGGTGAGTCTGTAAGAATTACAGCCCTTTTAATGTTACAAACATTACATAATGTCACTACATAGTGCCCAACAGCTGTGTGGGTCTTATAGTGGCTACACCGGGGATTGAACCACCAACAGGCTAGCCCATATATCTGTGCAGGTGGCCTATGCGGCAGGTAGCAGTGCAGTCTCCAGCCTGCGCGTGACCTCTGACCTTGGATGTCGTCGTTGAAGGTGCAGTACTTCTCCCGGTACCGCCGCAGGAAGCGGAAGGCGTTGTGGTTCCCGAAGTCCTCGAACTGGATGAGCGTGCTCTGGCCGTACTTCTCCACCACGGCCTCCATGAACTCGTCGATGAGGTCGTCGTAGAGCTGCGAGCGGTCGCGCTTCTGGTACAGGCCCATGTAGAACGGGTCCTTCAGCAGCGTCTGTGGGGGAAGAGCGGGGGCCACCTCAGGGGATTCAGCATCACGTTAGATTCCATTGTTTTTCGTTTAGCAGTTTCTTTTGCCAGGGCGACTCACAGTGCAAGACGAACACATTCATCTGAGTAACTGCATACACCCTGACCACTTTATTAGGTATTTTACACTTATTGCCGTCCACTTCAAGGTTCGACTTGTGTATTCAGAGATGCTCTCCTGCATACCACTGTTGTAATGCATGGTAATACAGGGCCCTGTAGTGTAGTGGCTAAGGTGAATGACTGGGACACGCAAGGTTGGTGGCTCTAATCCCAGTGTAGCCACATTAAGATCCGCACAGCCGTTGGGCCCTTGAGCAAGGCCCTTAACCCTGCATTGCTCCAGGGGAGGATTGTCTCCTGCTTAGTCTAATCAACTGTACGTCGCTCTGGATAAGAGCGTCTGCTAAATGCCAATAATGTAATGTAATGTCATTTTAATTGATGTAGCCTTCCTGTCAACTTTGACCCTTCTCCTCTGACGTTTCTCATTAACAACACGTTTCTGCCCACAGAACTGCTGCTCACACGATGTTTTTTGTTTTTCACCTCATCCTCTGTAAACTCTAGAGACAACTAGACTCACTAGCTGTGCGTGAAAATCCCAGGAAATCCCAGGAGATCAACAGTTTCCGAGATACTCAAAAGATGTTTGGTCTGAACAACAACTGAACCAAGCAGGTGTACCGGTGTACAGGTCCACATAATAAGGTGGTCACTGAGTGTATAAAAAAACAACAATACCAGACCGGCAAACATTCCCACACCAAACGGATGTGCTACATCAGCATTACTGCAGCACTAATGGAAAGTTATCTCTGCTAACAAAGAGCCAAAATACTAATCCTGAATACATGTAGATAACATTCATACATAGTGAGCTGGAAAATTAAAAAAACATAGGGGAATGGACTCTGACTCTGGAATGGTCTGAGGGGGTGAAGAGGATATTTCATTACTGTTCCCAGCCGCAGCTGAACTCTTTCAGACTGGCAAGGACAACCGTTAATGCAGCCTGCAGCCTAGTGGCTAAGACACATGACTGGGACCTGAAAAGTTGGTGGTTCAAGCCTAGGTGTAGCCACGATAAGATGTGCACAGATGTTGGGCCCCTGAGCAAGGTCCTTAACCTATATTGCTCCAGGGGGTTTGTCCTCGGCTTAGTCTAATCAACTACAAGTCTCTGTAGATAAAAGCGTCAGCGAAATAACATGTAATGTAACTGTACAGCATCGTGCCCATTAGTCAGCATCTCAAGTCTACAGTGGCCCACTCTCTCAAGAGAGAGATCATTAACCACGTTCATCCGCACCAGACCTAACTGATTCAGACTATGCAGCTGCAGTCTACGGCACCATGGCCATTTGAATTGACAATACACCTCACTCCACCTGAGCTTAGCACGCCAATTACACATTTTAAATGATCTCCTTAACGTGCGCAAAGCCGCGGGCGCACGTAGGGCGCGATCACAGAGCGCATGGCAGAGGCTAGGTTGGCTAGGTAAGCAGTGTTTGGATGGTTAACTTTGGTCACTTTTGCTCTGTTTGTTTGTTTCTTTGTTAAAAAAAATAAAAAAAATACAAAATTGTCCTCATCTTTGTTGTACAGGTAGCAGTTGAAATTGTACTTCCCTCTAGGGTCTTTCAGCGAACTTATCCCTGGTTATGGGTATGCAATTTGTTGTTCGTCGCTCTGGATAAGAGCGTCTGCCAAATGCCAATAATGTAATGTAATGTAATGTAATGTAATGGAGCTGACCTCGTTGTCCGTGCCCACGTCGATGCACACGGGCAGCAGGCTCTCCGGCCGGATCCCGGCGCAGGCCGTGTACAGGCACAGCTTCCCCACGGGGATGCCCATCCCGTACACGCCCAAATCCCCCAGGCCCAGGATCCGCTCGCCGTCCGTCACCACCACCGCCTGCGTGTTAGCACGTTAGCACGTTAGCGTTCCGCTGCTCAGCTGAGGGAACTCTGTTCACGCTTAGACGCTAATGCTAATTCATGCTAATGTGAGTGGCACTGGAGAGGGCCAAATGTATATATTCCATTAGGTTTCTCAACCAATCAAAATGTAATTGTATAGCACATTTTATATAATTAAGTTCATTTTATGATATATGCAATTTACAAAAACGATTTGTCACAGTATACCTCACGGTTTACCCAGGCCAAAAAACCCTGAGAGCAAACCAGGCAATAAACACTTCACTTTAATGTTCAGAAGGAACGTTTGTGAAAACCCTAAATTCGTCTAGCGCGGTTTCTCAAAGTCAATTATCCCCAAGGATAATGTTATGTTTACATGCTCTGAAAGGGTAATCTAATATCATATTTACAAAATGCTATATTAATTTAATCAAATATTAATGCTATCCAATGGCAAGCTATTGAAAAACCATTACCTATGAATATTTATGTTCATTTGAGCAAATAAAGTGGTAATAATTAGATACAGAAATAATATGCTCAATTATGTTAGTTTAATTATACTAACACTAAAATATATCAAAGATCCAAGACTTTGAAGCCTTTACCTTTTTAATTGAAAGCAAAACAGGAAATTGAAAAGGGCTGATACCGTCCTACAAGTATGCAGACTATACAGCCAGCTAGCACAGCAGGAGGGAATAGCAAACAAATGCTCTGTGAACACAAATGTAGCTAGGCCTTATTAATGACAACAAGCATGTGTTCTATGAACCATTTACACATATTACATATCATAAAAATGAGGACAATGTTCATGGTTTACAGCCGAGTTTAGATCTGACCCACAAACAAATCTTTGTCTCTCAACACTGCATTGTCTGCTTGGCTTTCCACTCAATGACCCATTGCCAAATTCCCAATGTCCTACAAACTCAGTGGAGAGTGAAATGGCAGCTAAATGAAACATTTTAAAATGTGCATTCAGCCTGGCCATTGGGCTGTAACTGTAAGCCTGCTGGCTGGGGTGATGTGACCTCCAGAGGCTCCCCCGGACCCACCTTCACATTGCCCTCCGGCCAGTTGTCCAGTATGGAGCGGATGTGGCCTCGGTCCAGGATGGAGATGAACAGGCCCCTGCGGACGAAGCCAGGTTTGGGTCAGACACACACAAGCGTACGACTCCGAGCGGTTTGGGTCAGACACGCGCTAGCGTACCGCGCAGAGCGGTTTGGGTCAGACACGCGCTAGCGTACCGCGCAGAGCGGTTTGGGTCAGACACGCGCTAGCGTACCGCGCAGAGCGGTTTGGGTCAGACACGCGCTAGCGTACCGCGCAGAGCGGTTTGGGTCAGACACGCGCTAGCGTACCGCGCAGAGCGGTTTGGGTCAGACACGCGCTAGCGTACCGCACAGAGCGGTTTGGGTCAGACACGCGCTAGCGTACCGCGCAGAGCGGTTTGGGTCAGACACGCGCTAGCGTACCGCGCAGAGCGGTTTGGGTCAGACACGCGCTAGCGTACCGCACAGAGCGGTTTGGGTCAGACACGCGCTAGCGTACCGCGCAGAGCGGTTTGGGTCAGACACGCGCTAGCGTACCGCGCAGAGCGGTTTGGGTCAGACACGCGCTAGCGTACCGCGCAGAGCGGTTTGGGGTTGGGCCCGTAACACGGCGGGTCTCACTTGGGCCGGCGGAAGATGTGGCCGTACTGCGTGCAGGCCAGCCCCACGGTGGGGGTGTAGACGATGGGCATCAGCCTCTCGATGTCCTCCATCAGCACGCGGTAGAACAGCCGCTCGTTGCGCTCCTGGATCCCCATCAGGTAGATGTACCTGGAGACGCAGAGAGGGTCTGTCCATTCCCAGTGACTCAACTCATACTCCCATGGCCGAATACAGCAGAACATGTGCAAACATGCCAACACAAAATACACGCATGCAAACACGTATTTCGTGAGTCTGCAAATCCGGGCCCAGGACCGCCACAGGTTCTGCAGGTTTTTGTGGTTCCATTGACTTAACTGTGTAATCAGCTTTAATGAACTAATTTCGCCTGGCTACTTAATTGGGTTCTGAATTGGGTTCTGAATTGGATTCTGAATTGAAGGTGAAAACAAGAACCAGCAGAGCGTGTGGCTCTCCTAGACCCGGGCTGCAGACCCCCTAACATATACAAACACACCTGTCTTTATCTAGAGCAGGCAGCTGGCAGGAGCAATGAACTATTTTCAGCAATTATGTGACCGCAGAAGCTTTGCACATGCTTTCCCCCCCCCCCCCCCCACCGACCCCATTCAGAACCATACGGGCAGCTTGACATGGGTGTGCATTTCTACGGTGTTTTCCTACATAATGCCCCTATTCATAATACAACAGCAACACTATCTCATTTTCCAACCAGAGTAATACGCTATAATAGTCACACCCGTGTCACTGGGGTCACTGAAGGGACAAAATAGTGAGGTGCTTTGCCTACACTGTTACAGCTTGGAAAGTTATATTTTTATTTGTTTTATTTAGTGTTCATTAACTACTAAATAACGCTACCATGTACCAACTAGCCGGCTATCAACATTAACAGTGTTTATTTTTTGGCAAAGCACACCAACAATAAGCTTCTTTACTAAAACGCAGCTCTGAAATTGCATGGAAAGCATGAAATGAATGAAAATGTCGCTATGCATGTTACTACACTGACGACAACGCCACGATTCCACTGCCAATTCTACTGGAAGCGACGAACAATTAATTTTCCGACCCAGATTAAACTCAGCCCGCTGCCTACCACTCCTCATAGCACCGGAGGAATCCGCTACGCTTCATGCAAATGGACGTGAACAGACGCACGTCTCTTGACATGTTAGCATATTAACAAACGTCACGGTTTTACATTGCACCACTTGTAGCTGGAAATTTGAGCGGAGGACTGCATGAATGGGAAAACGGCTCACTATTTAGAGCTACTTTAAGAACAGAAAGTTGGCCTATATATAGCGAGAGCGTTATGTAATGGGAGCCTTTCCCTGGCGTGGTGTGGCCTCCGGCAGGGTCTCACTTCTCCAGAGGGTCCGTCATCTTCTCCAGATTCCTCTGGAAGCGCATGGCCTGGATGCCCTGGGTCTCCACCTTGGGAGGCAGCAGCCCGTGCAAGCCCAGGATCTGCCTCTCCTTCAGGGAGAAGGCCATGCCCTGGAGAGAGAGGTTAGTGTAATGATACTAAATTAAAGACTAAGATCTAAAATCCTTTGAAGCCTTTACCTTTTCGATCGGAAGAAAAACAGGAAAGTGAAAGGGGCCGATACCTTCATAAATGTATACAGAGTATACAGCCAGCTAGCAAGTCAGGAGGGAAGAGCAAACAAATCTCTGTGAACACTTATTTTGCTCGGCCTTATTATTAATGACAACAAAAATGTGTTGGGGGCTTGTGGGGGGGGGGGGGGGGGGTGAAGAGCTCAGGGACAGTTATTCGTCAGTGCTTAAGCATTGCTGATGCATTGCTGATGTATTGCTGTACAGTTCACCAATATTTGCACGTTATTTCCTGCCGTTCTGAATTTGGTTATTGATTTCCGATCTCAGACCGCACCATTAATGACATTTGCGATGAGGGAGGTCCGTGCGTGGAGGACAACCAGGGCCTTCAGAAGAACCTGGCCCAGCCAAGGCAACGCCACACTGGGGCTGGTTCTCCTCCGGGGACAGGCCGACGTGACGTCATGGTTAACAATGGCGTCCATCAAAACGGGAGAGTTGTGGCCAGGGTTGCACCGGTTACGGAGACCCATAAGATCACCCAGTTAATGGGTTGTTCCTCCCATAAATCAAGGAGTTACCCAGTGGTGATTGTTATAAATATTCCTTCTACTGCAAGCTTCCCTCGTCCTCATCAGGTCCATGTGAACGGGCTCACAGTGACCGTGTGAGCACGTGTGCCCCTTAAGGACTGTAGCACCCGCAGCTATGTGTGAAATCCAAACCAGCTCTTCCCTTTATTGGCGGACTCCAGGGCCGTCCTGGGTTGGGGGGGTGGAAGGAGGAGTGTGTCTCTCAGTACCAATAACAGGCATTTTTAGGAGGAACTCCCCTCTGGAGAAACCCAATAGGGGGAGAGAGCCTTGGGGGGGGGGGGTCTCGGTGTGTATAGGCCGTGCTACACTGGGGAATGCTAGGGGCTTTTTTCTGCATGGGCCTCCAGTGAAATACGAGCTGCTAAACACACATGGAACACGTTTCTTTAGGAGTGTGGAGGCACCATGACAGGGGGTCTAAACAGGGAAGCTGAGAAAGAAGCTTTCATCCCCAAGTATACTGTGGATACACCATTAGTTACTGTTGCAATGTGCACCACTATTTACATATGGTCCAGCACAGTCATTCTTAACTGAATGCTGGCTGTCAGGTCTAATAGGATTGGCTCAGAAACATTTGAGAGGGCCAAATATGACCAATCGCACCTGAGGGAAATCACGTTACCCATGACTATAGATTTTTGTGTGGCACTCGCATCAAAAGCAGACGTTTCTACTGTAACGCGTGAATCATTTGCAGCACACATGTTGGGGGAGTGGCGTTTACACTGCACAGTCATTGTGAATAGACTCAAAGGTCTGACCAGAAATGCGAAGCAGAGGAATACATGTTTATGAGAAATGTGTTATCATTGGAACAACTGCTGAAAATAACTATTTATCAGCCATTTACATAACAGTTGCTGAGGCGTGTAACAGACCTAGGTCAAATGCGTGATTGTTTTTGATTCAAACACAGCACTTTTCCACTCCTTCCTGGTGTATTGGAAACCTATGAAATGTGCAAACCCCGCCTTCTGGTCCTCTTGGTTGGCTCAATTGCACCATGCAAGATCAACCGACCACAGAAAGGGTATAAAGCATGTAAACCAAGGTACTTTATACCTTTTTTGTGGTCATTTTTCTCAAATGTTACAGCCAAGCCTCAACTCGGACTGATGCTGCGAGGGTCAGATGCGAGTGATCCCAGGTCGGGTCAGGAGGGTCCAGTTGTCTCCACATAGCCTCTCGCACTGCCCATTCACCTCCAGTATTCACATGTTCACAGTGTGGGATGAGGAGTTGCCATTCACTTCCTGTATTCATATGTTCACAGTGTGGGATGAGGAGCTGCCATTCACCTCCAGTATTCACATGTTCACAGTGTGGGATGAGGAGCTGCCATTCACCTCCTGTATTCACATGTTCACAGTGTGGGATGAGGAGCGAGACCCAGGGAGGCAGCGTGGCTTCATGGCGGGAGGGTGGGTAATAAAGCGATTCTGCCAGAGTGAGGCATTGTGAGGGAACGTTACGAGGTGCCCCGCCGAGGCAAAGGTCTTTTGAGCGACGGGGGCGGCAGCCGTCCTCCAGAATGTCAAGGTCCAGAGTTCCGCCATCCATCCGGCACGAAGGATGAGAGTCACAGGGCTCCCAGAGTTCCACAGTTCACACCACTTCGCTCTCCTTGAGTCAAGGACGACGTGTCGCTGCTGCACCGAATGGAGCAGAGTTCAGAGCAGCACTGCTCGACTCCACGTCCTGCGGCCCGCAGTGTCTGCAGGGATTTGCTCCTACTGTGTGCTACACCACCTGATTTCACTAACTCGCTTATTATCTAAACCAAGCTGGTAAAATAATGCGTGAAATCAGGGGGTGTAGCACACAGTAGGAGCAAATCCCTGCAGACACTGCGGCCCTCAGGATGTGGAGTTGAGCAGCGCTGGTCCAGAGGGTGTGGACCAGGAGTTCTCAACCTGCATGTGCTGTACATGTGTAAATTGTATAGTGGTTTATTGTTTTTAATTATATACCTTTAAAATCTACTGTGGGATGATTTACCCTTAAGGCAACATTATGCGAAAAATTACTGCAACTTAAAAACAGATGGGATATATTCACAATCCAGGACTCTGAATCAGCGAGATCAGCTAATTATTTCATGTCCGTCAAGTAGACATATGGCAATTGATTCCTTTAAAAAGAGGCAAACTGATTCAACTGAAGATTCAGTTATAGACTGTGAAAGTGTCGACACCATGAGTTCCAAAACAAAGCAAATGGAACCGAGCCAAAAACCTGCAGAGTGACAATAAGCGGACAGAATTTTTTTTTTGGAAGAACATAGAATAGAAAATAGAATAAAATGCACAGGTCCAAGAACTCTGATTGTAGATGTCATGCAGGCTCCGAGAACTTTCAGGAGAACACTGTTTAACCCTTTCGTGTAAGCTAACGAATGTGTGATTAGAAGGCCCTTAACCAAACCTGGGCAGCTGGGCAGCTGGGAAGGCCCTTAACTGAAGCTGGGAAGCTGGGAAGCTGGAAAGGCCCTTAACCGAAGCTGGGAAGCTGGGAAGGCCCTTAACCGAAGCTGGGAAGCTGGGAAGCTGGGAAGGCCCTTAACCGAAGCTGGGAAGCTGGGAAGCTGGGAAGGCCCTTAACCGAAGCTGGGAAGCTGGGAAGCTGGAAAGGCCCTTACCTTGTTGGTGCGAGGGTTGAGCATCAGCGGTTTCCCTTTCTCCTTGGTGTGCGCCCAGCGGCAGGAGCTGAGGCACGGCCGCGCTAGCCCACGCAGTCTGGACAACATGGCTCACCGCAGCGGGACCTTGGGTCAAGAGGTCAAGAGGTCATGCCAATGCCATAAGACGCCGCAGTATTACCTCGTAGGTGAGGTATGTGAGCAGAAGTCATGCAGTGTAGCTTACATCCGAGATCAGCAGCTCTCAATCACTGACCATGGTGGGCAGCGGTGTGAACATATGGGTTAAAGAACCCTGTTCTAGTAAGTACATGGGTGTGTATAAACTGAATTTTGCCAAAACGCACCAGTTTAGATAATATAAAACATAGGCCATGTTACTTAAAGGAAGACGGCGCCCTATTGCACAACACGATCCCATTCAAAAATGCGCTTTCCAGCAGATATGTGCGAAATATTTCATTTGACAGATGGTCTGGGGCTGTGATGTCGACCATGTTGATAAGAGCCCCTGAAGATCTGTGCAATCCTCTTTAAAATAGGATGAGCAAACGAGGGAAACCAATCAGACAGAGGTTAGGAATTACAATCCCCCTCCTTCCCCCCCCATTGTTTATTCAGTTAGAATCTAACCCCATTTCACAGCAATGCCAAAGGGTAATGCCAAGACATACAGGAAGTGACTGCTGCTTCTGTGATGGGGGCGGGGGGTAGAGTCGGTAAACAGCAAACAGGCACCAAAATGCTAGCTCATCTACATGTACAATCCACTTCAGTGTGGATCTCTCTTGTGAAATCAACACACTATTAATATGACCCTCCCAGATATTATACACTCACCAAGCACTTTATTAGGTATTTATTCAACTTATTTTTTAGACTTCTACTGCTGAGGCTTATCCACTTACAGTTATGATGCGTTGTGTGTTCAGAGATACTCTTCTGCATGTACTGTTGTAATGTGTGGTTATTTGCGTTACTGTCACCTTCCTGTCAGCTTTGACCAGTCTGGCCATTCTCATCTGACGTCTCTCATTAACAAGGCGTTTCTGTCTGCAGAACTGCTGCTCACAGGATTTTTTGGTTTGTTTCTTTGCAAACTCTAGAGACTAGAGTGCGTGAAAATCCTAGGAGATCAGTTATTTCTGAGATACTCAAACCACCCTGTCTGCCACCAACAATCATTCCATGGTCAAAGTCACTTAAATCACATTTAATTAACTGAAACTCCTGACCCGTATCTACATGATTGTATACACTGCACTGCTGCCACAAAATTGGCTGATTAGATAATCGCATTAATAAGTAAGTGTCATAATAAAGTGCTTGGTGAGTGTAAGTTGGCACAATTGTAAAGGCTATGGGCCTAAACATAAAATAAATTAAAGTAAAAAAAGAAACAGAGCTCTCCTTTTTGGAGCACTTGCTCCTGAAAATTGTTGCCTGAAAAATAATTTAGGAGCACATCTAATTTGGATGCCTTAGTGTGATCCTATATTTTTCACTAACATTTTAATATTTATCACATTTGCGCATAAAGTCCTGTCACAGATGTGATTAACGTAGTGCTGACGGTGTACGCCTGGTGCTAACACAAACTCCCTTTTAAAACCCTGTACATTTTAATTTGTTAAAGTACAGTCACAATGAAACACTAAAGTCATTGAGTGTGTAGCTCACCAAGAATGCTGAGCATAATTCAATTTCTTGTCACATGCAGCCATTGAGTGACAAATTTCCCAGATGTGCTCCATTAGAGAAAATAACTTCCTCTTTCTTTTTGAATGTCAGCCATTTAAAAATCTAATACAGTAGTACAAAATATTGATACTAAGATGTGGGGGGGGAAAAAAAGAAACAAAATAATAATTCTGTATCGACAAAAAAAATGTTCTAAGGACTAGCGAACCTACTGCTCAAAAATGACCTCTTTGAATGCAGCAAGTGTAGTGCTTTTAAAGAGGAACTGCTACAGCCACTTTCAATCTGAGGCATGCCCCGTCAGAAAAATGTCCTTTTAAACATCTCAATAGCTCCAATATTAAAATGAGAAATGTGATTAGGCTAATCTGATGAATCTTGATAAGAGCAACATAAGTATAATGTCAAACTATGACAGATTCTAAACATCTGGTAAACCTGCATGTTCTTCAATATTCAAATCAATCAATATAAATGGTAAATGGTTGGCATTTATTTCGCGCCTTTATCCAAAGATGCTTCTCATTCACCCGTTTATACACACTCACTCACACACCAATGGCGACTGGCTGCCATGCAAGGCACCAACCAGCATTTGGGGGTTAGGTGTCTCGCTTAGGGACACTTCGACACACCCAGGGCGGGATCAAACCGGCAACCCTTCGACTGCCAGACAACTGCTCTTACCACCTGAGCCAATGTATTGATTGATAGTATATCAATCAATATACTGAAGCACATACAACAGCTTTCCAGGACCATATTCTTCAGGTTAAGCTCAAGTTCAACACTTGCACATGCTTGTTTGACGTCCCCCTCCTCAAACTCCCCACCCTTCCACCGAAAGATCCGATTCACTCACGTATATGTCCTATCACGGAAGTTAGCTAGTGCCGCTCTAACTTCCAGATCGCCCAGGAAGTGGCACAGACAGCACCTGCCCTGCAATCCTTTGACTCCAGCAGCCCCACGCATCCCTTTCAGTGTCGCTGTTCGGGTAGCAAAGCGTGACCCCCTTGGCACCCGTCTCAGCACTGTAATCCGAGCTGGGACATAGCAGAGGCGCTCAGGACACTTAGGGTCACAGATTTCAGTCCTGGTTTTAAGTTCTGATTCTGACCCCAGTGGGTTCCGAGTAACGTAATGCCACCTCAGCTACAAGATCTATGAGAATTTTACCTACCAACAGATAACCTAAGACAACTTCAGAAATCTCACGTCAAAGTGAACTGAAGAGGCTGCAGGTAAGTCCAACAGAGAATAATGGGAATGGCCTACTTCACATGGCACCCACTACGCAGTGTTCTGGCAACATGGACTTTCACTTTTGGTGCCAGGTTTTACTATCAAGGAATTTCCGCCTGTTCCTAACAGCCGCTACAAGGGTGAATGTACAGGCTACCACAGAAGGAAAAACACAATGCCCTTGTGACATTCCCTATGAGAAGACTGTAAGAGGCTCTAAAACCTCAAACATAAATAGGTATAGTAAGATGTACAAGGGTGTCTCCCCCTTTAAATTCTGTGTTTGTATTGTCAGAATTTGTATTGTCCGTTTGTATTTGATAGTCCAAAGAGCAGGGACATAGATTATAGCTTGGCTCACACAATGGCAATGTATTGTTAATGTATGAATTAATAACTCTGTCAAACATTAGTTAAACATTAGTCATACCTAATCAGCAGGTTTGGCTGACTCACACATCAATGGGGTAGCTAAACCTTTCTAGGACCATATTCGCTCATTATAACACTTAAAATCGGCCAAATAGCATCAGCATCTTCAAAACTCTATTCAAATGTCAATTGTTTATCTATGTCATTTCAATTTGTTAGCTACGCAGCTTGAGAATTTTGAGAACAAACGTTTGCTATCTCAGCACGGAACTATGTGTATTAGTGTCGCATGATCAGAGGCTTTTCGCCTTTAGCAAGCTTCCAAGCTTAAAAACAAGGTGACAGCAGTTTATTTCAGGGAAGTGACATTTCTAAAGTTCAAGTCCTGGTTATTCATATTTTTTCAAGCATACACAGAGGAAGCGGGATAAAAACATATTTAGCTCCAACCAGACCTTACGTTAGCCAGGGCAGCAATACATAGCTGAGCATTTTTAAATGAGCTTCCTACACTATCAACTTCACTAGCTACGCAATACGTGTAATGTTGTATATATTGTCAAAACAATTTAATGTTGTAACGTGATATGAATTGGATAGCCGCAGAGATCTACAGCGTTCCCATGTTATGAGAATTTGCTCCTATATTAGGAGCTCATCTAAATGGGATGCATTAGTGCGCTCCTATTTTTTTTACGAGCATGTGATGAATGGAAATGCAAAATGGAATGGTACTCAGTGATCTGATAATGTATTTGGCTTTGTTTGGCTTTTTTGCCAGAAGTCACAAGAATAAAAGGAAACGAAACTGCTACTCTACTTATTGCTTGCTGGTCGTTTTGACGCCACAGCTGAAGCACTTGCCAGCAAACTGTCAAACGGCTAAGTTAGCTACGGCCTGTCGTAAGCACACAGCAAACCGACGTCGATGGAAGGTGATTTTTCATGAGTAAGAAATACTGACGTTAGCTTCTGTTGTTTGGTCTGCGATTTCTAGGATTAATTTCCGCGGTTAACTTACGGCTCAAATAACAAACGAACAAACTAGCCTAACAGTTAGCCACCAGCGTCACCGCGGTCTTAATATCAAGCTCCATCATGAAAATACCTGAACGTCTTGCTCGCTAGAGCAAACAAAGCCACCCCGTAGTGTAATTTATTATAACGTTAAGCACTGCATAAAGATGTAATGAAATCACCAAGCCAGCTGACTAACATTCGCTAGTATATAGTATGTTCATGTTTATGTTCGTTCTTCGTTATCAAATTACCTTTTGCTGGTCAGAACAGAATAGCCAGTCAGCTCTATTTGAAGACTGTCCGCAAGCCATCTGACTTACGACGTTGCAGAAAGACATTTGGTAAATTCTTGTCAGTTTCCAAGACATCAATGCAATCATATGTGTTACTACGCAAGTTAGACAACCAATACGATAACTTGGTTAGCATTATCGTTACTCACTTAAGGTCCTAAATGAAGCATCTGAGTCATCTCTGATCATGCATCGGAACGCAAGTAGCTGAACTAGCTAACCGTTAGTGGCTGTTTAGTCTACATTTACTTACCTCTGTTGTTTGGTGTAGCAACAAATAGTGTATTTTTTCTTATCACTTGGAACACAGATTATGTGCTCATTACTAGTAGCTTCTATTTTATTCTAGCTGCGATGGTTAGGCAACCGGCCATAGAGAAATATACTTACTGGCTATTCAGCCAGCTGTCTCGTGTCTTCTTCAGCGAGAAGAGAGGAGGACGAGCCGCTTATGTCAAACTAGGGGTCCGTATACTAAACCAATCAGAACGCGTCATCAGCAGCAAAGCGTTTTTCATTTACCGTATATGTGTCATATGATGGGACTATATTATTATTATTATTATTATTTATCCATCCATCCATTATCTTAACCCGCTTATCCTGAACAGGGTCACAGGGGGGCTATCCCAGCATACATTGGGTGAAAGGCAGGAATACACCCTGGACAGGTCGCCAGTCCATCGCAGGGCACACACACCATTCCCTCACACACTCATACTTATGGGCAATTTAGACTCTCCAATCAGCCTAACCTGCATGTCTTTGGACTGTGGGAGGAAACCGGAGTACCCGGAGGAAACCCACGCAGACACGGGGAGAACATGCAAACTCCGCACAGAGAGGCCCCGGCCGACGGGGATTCGAACTCAGGACCTCCTTGCTGTGAGGCGGCAGTGCTACCCACTGCACCATCCGTGCCATTATTATTATTATTATTATTATTATTATTATTATTATTATTATTATTATTATTATTATTAATGTGTCGCGAAGAAACCGAATGCCACAGCTACGCAGACTGCATGTGCTAATACTGATATGCTGCTACAAATAATTGTGGGAGGTAGTTTCTGAGTGAAAATGGGACCATCTGGTCCCGGCAAGCTCGAGTGAATACTTAGTACACATATTACGGTAATGGACGGCGACACGCAACAGCAAAGTAGTTCGAACAGAAGAGAAGTCCTCCGTAGATCAGTTTTGTGCAGTGGATAGATTATGTGGACACGAGTAGGTGAAGCGATGATATTGTCAGTAGCTCCGTTAATCAGATCACAAATGGGCTGATGTACTGTACATAACCAATATTATTTTTATTTTGTATAATTCCACATAAGTCAATTTTATGGTTCATTATAATCTTGTATTACCAGTGTTTTGGGAAACCGTGCCATCTCTAGTTGAAATCACAGACGCACACATACGAGTTTTGGCAAACAAAAGAAGGCGACTATTCACATCAACACACGTCGTGCACCCGTGAAGCAAGTCTGACTACCTCTTGACTTTGTAATTCCTACACGAATCACCAAATATGGTTGTAAATATCCTCTAAAGCTTACACTCTAGATTTTAACTTCATATTCATTGTTTAATTTCAAAACAATGTGCTGGAGTACGGAGTCAAAAGAACATAAATTGTAGTTGTACCACGGTAGCTACCAAATACGTGTTAACTGCATTGTATGCTTTTTCTAACAATTTTCAGAATATGTATACTGTGCATTTCTCAGTCCCTTGCTGAATAACAGGAAGCATCACATAATTCGGTCGACTTGTCGCTTACTCTTCGAAGTTTGAGTTTCCGAAATCACACGTTCCTATCTTGTTTTCCCTTTACCCTAGCAGGTGCATGGTATTTCAGCAAGCACAATCAACATTTCTTTCACACCAGCAACAAATTCACACCACAATAATTTAATTGGGGTCGATAATTCGCGGTCATTGCAACCACTCGAAAAGCGTGTCAAGGCTATCAAGAACATAGATACGGGTTAAAGTTATTAAAAAGAAAAAGAAAAAAGAAAAGAAAAAAAGCGAAGATGCATAAAACTTTTAAAATTTAATTTATACATTTTCCAAATACGCGTAGCCCTACGTAACGAATATTCGCGTTTGAACTCACATACTGCCGGATAATTGCATCATTTGGTTTAGTTGGTCTCTCAGAGAAGCTACCTGCTAGTTTAAACAATGCACTAATTATCCAACTAATACACTTTTTGTGGGAAGTCCAAACGTTTGCGCTGGATTAATAATGTTGCATACTTCGCGGTGAAGTACGTATTCGGACCACTAGGGTGCAGGATAGAATAAGACATTTTTCCGCTTCTCCAGAGTCACTCATTCTCTGCCTTTGTCCTCTCGTGGTGGAATGCGGTGCTGACAGGTATATGGACAGACTGGCTCAAGCTGACAGTAACTCAAGTAACCGTCAGAGCATCTCTGAACACATTGAACCTTGAAGTAGATGGGCTACAGCAGCAGTGGACCAAAAAGTACAAAAAAAAGTCTAATAAATACCTAATAAAGTTGTCACTATTATTGACACCCTTGATAAATATGCACAAAACATTCTCCAAAATACATTAAACAGTGTGCTTTATTAATTATTCAATGGGAAAAAAAATGTCCCCCAAAAAATAGGCTACACAATTAATGGTACCCCTGGTTTAATACTTTGTGCAAAAACCCCTGGCAAAGATGGCAGTCTTTTCCTACAATTTGTGATATGGTTAGATAACACATTTGTAGGGATTTTCGACCACTTTTCAGACTCACTGATATCCGTGGGGGGTTGAGACTGAGATGGCCGTTGCAGAACACGGTTGTTATGTTTACTTAACTTCTGTGTGGATCATGATGTATGCTTGGAGTCATTGTCCAGCTGAACAATCTACTCATGATCAAGACTCAGCTTCCTAGCTGAGGCAACCCAATTTTCTGCCAAGATTTCCTAGTATTTTGTTGAATTCATTGTGCCATTGATCTTTAATAGTGCCCCTGGACTACTGGTAAAACATCTCCAAAACATCAATGACGTGCCGCCATATGTGACAGTAGGTATAAGGTGCTTCTCTGCCTCAGATTCTTAATAGTTATCATGTCTGAGATGATTCAGTGTTTTCTCAAGCAACCTAATAATAATTGCCATGCTCCTGAATCTATATTATGAAACAAAACTGTACACATACTGCTGCAGACTGTGTGTCCTATACTCACCTTCCCCCGGTGTGCTCATGAATGACGGAGCCAAAATGGCAGCATGTTCCAAGGGTAACTGTTAGGACACTGTCAGAGGAGAAATGATGTGATGCAAAATAAAAGTCTGGCAACCAGCCTCTGCCTTTCGACCCCTGCCAAAAGACGCAGGGGGTTCAATCCCTGCAACAATAGTGCAGAGAGAAGCAGTCATTGCAAGAACTCTCCCCTCAAAGTTGTCGGTCACCTTTTTTGTTCTTAATCAGCAAAACAGGAACAGAATACAGAGGCTACATTGAATTGAGCAATGCAGTCTCTTGTCTTAACCAAACACGACTGTCTTAGCAGAAAAATCAAGAAACAAGAGACAATGAATAATAAAATGTTTTTAAAAACTTCACAAATGCAGGGACTGCTTACAGTATGTTCAGGGATGGCTGGAGCTATCATTGGGTGTAGAAACAGGGAGCCTACAAGAACACAATTGGTGTCACAGCTTTTAAAGAAAACCGAATGGAAGATACGTCCAAATGTACTTTGAGAATAACCTGATACACTTTGTGTTCGATTATTGATACTCAATTTGTCATTTATTGGTGGCAATAAATATGTGTAAAACTTAATGCTTACATATTGTCTGATTTCTCGTGGTGCAACAATTTCAGTCAATGACCAGGCCGTAAGTCTGACACAGTAGAACATATTTCAGTGTCTTTTTTTTGCCTGGGAGCTAATACGTTGTGTGCAGCATGTAGTGTTTGGTTGTGCCTGGGAACTAAGACGTTGTGCGCTGCATGTAGTATTTTTTGTACTAAAAAACCTTTAAAAATGTAAGTGTGATTAAGATCTTTGTCAATATACACTTACTCAAATCAGACTGATAACAGCATTTGAACAGCAAATGCTTTGTTAGCATTCACTACGTTACTGTGCTTGTAACAAATGGAAAGATCAAATCATTTCTTACTGAATTGTTCTCAGCTGAAATGTACTCCTCTACATAATGCATAGCAAGCATGAATACACGCACTAAATAGCTTATAGACAAGGTTTCACTCCCATAAATATTACATTGCGTACTACATTTCATGGGTCTATCGTCATGCAGTTGTGACAATAAGCCTGAATAAGCTTACTCAGCATTGATGTCCCGAAGGCCTGCGCATTTCAACAAAGGATAAATTCTCTATGCCACAAGTGAGACTGAAATGTAAAATTTGCTCCATGTTATTTTGCTTACAAATATCACATTGCTAAACAATTAGCACACCAGTAGCTAACTCCAGTCAAATAGAGCTGACAAGATGATGTCATATCTCTGTCTGCAATTAATCTCAGGATTTATAAGCATAGTGTTTGTTTAGTTGTGTGCTGCATGTAGTGTTTGGTTGTGCCTGGGATCTAATACGTTGTGTGCAGCATGTAGTGTTTGATTGTGCCTGGGAACTAAGACGTTGTGTCCAGCATGTCATTTCTAGTTTAGCTTGTGGCTTGGATGCTATCTTTCAGAGCCCAAGCAGTCCACCGACTCAGTGTTATCAGTTCTCTGTGCTGACCTGCTGATTCTTCTGTGACCAATAATCGGCGTCTCAATCTTTTGTCGCCGAATGAAGATAGCCGTGTTCGGACTAGTCACATATGTAATATACAGCGTCTACACAAAACCTTGGACGTAATCAATACAACCTTCAATTACATAGTTTCTCAAGTCAACTTTATTATTGTTATAAAGCACACACAAAAACAAACTAGAAAAAACCTGTCTCACCATCAGATACTCAAGAGCATGTGAGAGAGAGTCGATAGAATAATCATAGTGATAAGAGTATTTTACAATCTTAAATTACATACAGTATTGTTGGTGAACGTGTTCAGCAATAACTGAAATGCTAAAAATATAATTAGCATTAGTAATCAGGCAAGTCGTCAAGACATTGTTTCCAAGAACTCAACCGAACTCAACTGAAGCTATCCATTTGGAACAGACAGTCCATTATTAATTGTATGGTTTGAGAAATAAATCCATTCTGCCCTCAAAGAAGAAACCCTGAATCAGTTTCAGGGTCAGTTAATAAATATTAGTTCAAATCAAGACTAGGGCTGGGATCCTCAAAACTGGCACCTGCAGTTCACAAGGTGAAGGCAAGTTCTGATCACTGGAGAATATCCCATAAACCCACATTTTCTAGAATGTATTATACTGGCCATAAAACAACCTGACTCTGAGGAATGTGTTATAAATTTGAAAATAGGATTTGCTTAAAAAAATCACTGTCCTACAGAAACTGCATTTAGAACAACCCCTTAAACATCAAGCTGGCCTAACCGTGGAAACAGTCGCTTATGAGTCAGAAAACTCCTCAACCAGTCATTTGGCAAGTTAAGTAACTGGTATTTGTACATGCCTTACATTCAGATTTGACTTTTCTCCATCTTACATATACTCACTAAAGGTCATCCGTTTACAGTACCTTGCGAGTATGCCCTTTCCATCAATGCTTTCACAACACAGACCTGCATTCATGCACATTCCTTCATCGAGTGAGGACAGCGGCTTCAGTGACAAATGCCTCCTTGTACCAAGCCAGCCACACCCACAGGGCCAGCTTTAGAGGGAGACACCTCTTTGTGCTCAAGCTGGTGTCTGAGTTGGTCTGCTGATATCCGTGGCCATGGCGCCCAGCCCAAATCTATGCCACACCAGTCCTACACATCATTACAGCAGCATCTAGAGGAGGAGTGTTGCTGAGAGAATATTCCAGATCCCGGCCCACCCTACCAGTGCTCTTTGTGGCAGCCCTGGGCTTGGACCATCTCCGGGGCCGATTTGGGAGGCGCCCGAGACGGGCAGCGCTCTGGGATTCGAGGGACGCCGTTGATGTCGGCCAGCCTGGCCCCTTCCATGCTGCCGCCCAGCTTGAGGGCGCGGGAGATTAGCACGTCCAAGCCGAACTGGGACTCCACCTCTGCGGGGGGGACGGCCCCCGCCGGGGCGGGGCTGCGGCGGAAGCAACCGGAAGAGGCGGGTAGCGGTGAGACGGCGGGAGAGAGGGCCGGCAGAGGGGAGGAAGGGGAGGAGGGCAGCAGGGAAGGAGGAGAAGAAGACGGAGGGGGGCTCGTCCGGCTTTCTTCGTCCGTCAGCTCGGGGGCGGGGAGCAGCACGGGAGGGGGGCTGAAGGAGAGCGCTCCTGGAAAATCGGTGGGAGAGAGGGGCAGGGGCGGCGAGCTCGGGGAGGGCAGGGGCTCTGGGGGCGGGCTTGGCGAGTGGAGGCGGGACTGCGTGCTCTCCACCCACCGGGAGATCTCCAGGAAGAGGTCGCCGGAAGCCTCCGTGGGCAGGTCCTCCACGTCGCCCTCTACAGGCCCGGGCAGGCTGCTGCGCTTCCAGCTGGACAGGTCCAGAATGAGCTTGGGCTCGGAGTAGTGCTGCGGCTTGCCCTCCCGCCACGCCATCTTGTCCAGGTAGGAGGGCGAGCCCACCTTGTAGTCGCAGGAGCGGCCGCAGTCCAGCTCGGAGCAGAGCCCGTAGGCGCGGTCCAGGGACGAGTGAGAGTGCTCCAGGAAGCGCTCCGCCGAGCTGCTGTGGGAGTACTTACGTGGGTCCACCTGCACCTCCTCCAACAGGGAGGCGGGGCCGGCGCGAGGGTCCCTCTGGACCTCCTCTTCCCCTCCTCCCTCGCCCCCGTCCGAGACCGCCGCCGCACACCCACAGCGGCCCGGCTCCTGCCAGCAGAGGTCCGAGGACAGGCTGGTGTCGTACCTGCAGAGAGGACCAATGGGATGGGACCCATGGGAGTTTCGACTTCGCTTTGATTTAATTTCAGTTGTGCAGCTAATACTTTTATCTTATTCTAAGCTTGGGTCAAGCGGTCAACTGGAACAGTCATCTGGAAGTGGAATTGTCAACTGGATCTATACCTATCAACCGGAAATTGTTTTGGTTCCTCTGACTTCTGGTAACACTTAATTTGAAGTGATGCCTTATAAAATTATAGATGCACCATAATGCATGTGCTGTATAAGTGTTACCTACCACATTATGGCCATTGTCACAAGAATACAAGTACACATTATAACCACATCATGTCCTATGCACGCCATTGCATGTTTCATAACAGCAGTTCTTATAAATCAGTCAAAACGTTTTTGAATTATGATTAGCTTTATTTCGGGCTTTATTTAGAGCCTATAAAAGTGTCATGAAGACCAGCTTCAAGTGTTACCTAAATTTATTTCTGTCTGCCACTTTTTGCATTATATTTTTGGTCTACGATGATATGAATTAACTATTGATTAACTTCGTTTTACACCAGGGATTAGCAAATCAATCCCTGAGTGTCACAGAGCCTGTGGGTTTTTTAATCTGTTTTTACTTTTAAAAACAGCGATTCACTCATGAAGCAAAGTGAGGTAACTGCGCAATCAGAACTGATCAATTATATGCTTACAATGAGATCCCAGTGGCCTTCCAGGTGACTGGCTAGGATTGGCTCTGTTCAGGCAATCTGCTATTTGTGTGGCTCTCATTACCTGTCCCAGTGTAGGATTCGGCAACATAACCTGTCCTGCTATTTAGTGTGTGAGGTGAGGCTACGTTAACAGACCCAATGGCGATATGTTAGCCACAGCTATCCTACCTGTCTCAATGTGGATGTGTTAGCCATAGCTACACCACCTGTGCCAATGTGGATGTTAGCCATAGCTACACCACCTGTCCCAATGTGGATATGTTAGCCATAGCTACACCACCTGTCCCAATGTGGATATGTTAGCCACAGCTACATTACCTGTCCCAATGTGGATATGTTAGCCACAGCTAGCCTACCTGTCCCAATGTGGATGTTAGCCACAGCTAGCCTACCTGTCCCAATGTGGATGTTAGCCACAGCTATCCTACCTGTCCCAATGTGGATATGTTAGCCATAGCTACACCACCTGTGCCAATGTGGATATGTTAGCCATAGCTACCCTACCTGTCCCAATGTGGATATGTTAGCCACAGCTACACCACCTGTCCCAATGCGGATATGTTAGCCACAGCTACATTACCTGTCCCAATGTGGATATGTTAGCCACAGCTACCCTACCTGTCCCAATGTGGATATGTTAGCCACAGCTACCCTACCTGTCCCAATGTGGATATGTTAGCCACAGCTACACCACCTGTCCCAATGCGGATATGTTAGCCACAGCTACACCACCTGTCCCAATGTGGATATGTTAGCCACAGCTACACCACCTGTCCCAATGTGGATATGTTAGCCACAGCTACATTACCTGTCCCAATGTGGATATGTTAGCCACAGCTACATTACCTGTCCCAATGTGGATATGTTAGCCACAGCTACACCACCTGTCCCAATGTGGATATGTTAGCCACAGCTACACCACCTGTCCTAATGTGGATATGTTAGCCACAGCTACCCTACCTGTCCCAATGTGGATATGTTAGCCACAGCTACCCTACCTGTCCCAATGTGGATATGTTAGCCACAGCGACCCTACCTGTCTCAATGTGGATATGTTAGCCACAGCGACCCTACCTGTCCCAATGTGGATATGTTAGCCACAGCGACCCTACCTGTCCCAATGTGGATATGTTAGCCACAGCGACCCTACCTGTCCCAATGTGGATATGTTAGCCACAGCGACCCTACCTGTCCCACTGCGGTGTGTGGCTCTCGTAGCTGTCCCAGGGCGGGGCCTGACTGTGGCCGTGCTCTGTGGCGAGGCTGTCGTCCAGCTCGTCTTCGATGTGGAAGGGCTGCAGACAGACAGGCTCGTCCTGAGGACATGAGTACTGCCGCAGAAACCGGTGGCACAGAGCAGCCTCCGCCGTCAGCCGGTCCATCGGGTTAAAGGTCAGGATCTGCTCCAGGAAGTCAATTGCTAAAGGGGGAAGAGAGGAATGCGGAATTATACCCAATCCTAAAAAAGTTTTTTTATTCATGATACTGATTAATTTCTCTGAGTATATGTATATGCATCTGCATATGTATTTGCACATGTATTTGAGCCCTGTAACATTAAAAGCTGGTTTCATCTTAAGCTTATCTCCATTAAAAATGTTGTTCAGTCTCGGATTAGGGTAAATCTATGTCTGCAAAACCAGCCCTGTAATTGTTATTATAAGGTACCATTTAAAAATATATACATTATAATAACCTATTATGTTAAGAGTTTATGACTGCTTTTATGTTTGGGGTCAAATTGACCCCAACAGTTTAAATGAAAACAAAATTATTGCAAAAGAAGAAAAGTTGACACTGTGTGTCGCCTTATTTTCTCCCAAATGACTAGCCTTTTATCCATAAATAAGGTTCCGTGAGAAACATCTCATTTTAGAGCCTGAGGTACAGGAAGTGAATCATCCATAAAAAGGCACCAGAATCATCCATAAAACATCTGAGATTAAAATATAAAATGGTTGTATTTTTTCTGATATTTTATACAGTTACAGGGGGTCAAAATAAGCCCTTACAACACATGCAAAAGTTGGTACAGGGCATGTTTGCTATTTAAGCGGCGGCCTGTAGCATAGTGGTTAAGGTAAATGACTGGGACCTGCAAGGTCGGTGGTTCTAATCCCGGTGTAGCCACAATAAGAACCGCACAGCCGTTGGGCCCTTGAGCAAGGCCCTTAACCCTGCATTGCTCCAGGAGAGAATTGTCTCCTGCTTGTCTAATAAACTGTACGTCGCTCTGGATAAGAGCGTCTGCCAAATGCCAATAATGTAATGTAATCCCCCCAAAATATAACATTTTAAAAAATCATACAGTATCAAGATGAAAAAAAAGGTTACCTGGTTTTTAAAAGATTATTATCAAATTCAAACCCAAACATAATCGACCACGGGTGGGTTTAAGCAGGAACTCTGTATCCAGCATGCTGCACACAATCTCACTCTGACTGATCAGCCCCAAACTCCATCCAGCTTCTCACCGTCTACCTCCACCTCAGGCAGGCGGGCCCTCAGCGACCTCCTGACCTCCCACCCCTGGCTGACGTAGGAAGGCATGACCCTCAGCAGCTCCTGGCGGTCCTCCTCCCTCAGGACCGGCACCGCCTCCAGGATCAGCTGCATCTGCTCCAGCTCGTGGGCCCCTGCGGACCAGAGGCCAGGAGCACTCAGCAAACTGAGCCCGGGCGGCCGCGGACAGGGCAGAGCACCGGACAGGGAAGTTTCAGCGACTCTCGGATGAAAAGGAAGTAAACTCCAGCTGTAAAATCCAGCTATGCCAGCTTGACCATCCTGAAAATTGAGCAGGTCATAAAGCTGGTCTAGCTGGGTATGAGCTGGTAAACCTGCATGACCAAGCTGGTCATAAAGCTGGTCTAGCTGGGTATGAGCTGGTCAACCAGCATGACCAAGCTGGTCATAAAGCTGGTCTAGCTGGGTATGAGCTGGTCATCCAGCATGACCAAGCTGGTCATAAAGCTGGTCTAGCTGGGTATGAGCTGGTCAACCAGCATGACCAAGCTGGTCATAAAGCTGGTCTAGCTTAGTATGAGCTGGTCAACCAGCATGGCCAAGCTGGTCATAAAGCTGGTCTAGCTGGGTATGAGCTGGTTAACAAGCTAGTGCTGGTAGGTTGTCTGAGGCAATAGCAGGTCAACCAGCTACTGCTGTTTCAAAACATAGTTTGAGCTGGTTTGAGCTGGTTTGAGCTGGTCAAACTGGCTTTTTCAAAACCTAGAATGAGCTGTTTTTTTCAGCAGGGAAGATGTCACTATGAAATGAACAGGGTTGTTGGCGAGGAGCCAGAGTAAAATGGATGTGCAGAAATTCACAAAACTCAAAGCGTTATGCTAGAACATTTGCACATGGGACTCCTTAGAGAATATAGACAGCTGCTAATTGCTGTTGAAAATGGGGGCAGTGTGGTACATTATATAAAAACACAGATAATGGTAAACACGGTAAGCCTGGTACAAGCTGTAGTTCAAACCTCCCTGAAACAGTAATGTTTGTTTGTACTCGATTTTGGTTTCCCTAGAGACCTCAAACATGCTGTTATTCAAGGATCGTTCATGCTGATGTTCTAAAATGGAAGATACAAATTTGGCACAAATTGTTGCTAAAAAGCATCAAACCAACCTCTATGTTCATATTCCCTTAACATGATTTTTAGACACTGAATATGCTGTGAAATTTTACAACCACACTTTATGTAAGTAAAATCATGTATCTTTACATCTTTACATCAAGTATGATGTTAATTGGCAACTTATCAGAAACCAATGCTGTGTGGAACACTGAAATACAGTAACGTGCAAAAGTTTTAGGCAGGTGCAAAAAAATGCTGTAAAATAAGAATGCTTTCAAAAATAGAAATGTTAAATAGTAAAATTTTTTATCAATTAACAAAATGAATGAACAGAAGAAGTGAATGAACAGAAGAAAAATCTAAATCAAATCAATATTTGGTGTGACCACCCTTTGCCTTCAAAACAGCATCAATTCTTCTAGGTATACTTGCACAGTTTTTGAAGGAATTCGAGGTAGGTTGTTCCAAACGTCTTGGAGAACTAGCCACAGTTCTTCTGTGGATTTAGGCAGCCTCAAATGCTTTGGTCTCTTCATGTAATCTCAGACAGACTCATTAATGTTGAGATCAGGACTCCAGGGCCAAACCATCACTTCCAGGACTCCTTGTTCTTCTTTACGCTGATAGATAGTTCTTAATGACATTGGCTGTATGTTTGGGGTCGTTGTCCTGCTGCAGAATACATTTGGGGCCAATCAGATGCCTCCCTGATGGTATTGCATGATGCATAAGTATCTGCCTGTATTTCTCAGCATTGGGGAGACCATTAATTCTGACCAAATCCCCAACTCCATTCGTAGAAATGCAGCCCCAAACTTGCAAGGAACCTCCACCATGCTTCACTGTTGTCTGCAGACACTAATTTAGACCTTGCTGATGCAGTATAACTACCTTGTGTCTTGTGGCTGCGCTCAGTCTTGCCATGGTGAATGACTCCTGACTTTAAACTGTCTTCAGCAACCTCACCTTGGAAGCAGAGTTTGGCTGTTCCTCACCCAGTTTGTTTCAACTTACATATTATAGGGTGGCCTGTAGCGTAGTGGTTAAGGTAAATGACTGGGACACACAAGGTTTGTGGTTCTAATCCCAGTGTAGCCACAATAAGATCCGCACAGCCGTTGGGCCCTTGAGCAAGGCCCTTAACCCTGCATTGCTCCAGGGGAGGATTGTCTCCTGCTTAGTCTAATCAACTGTACGTCGCTCTGGATAAGAGCATCTGCCAAATGCCAATAATGTAATGTAATGATCATTAGCTCCTGTTTGGTATAATTGGTTAATCACACACCTGACTATATGTCTACAAAATCCCTGACTTTGTGCAAGTGTACCTAGAAGAATTGATGCTGGTTTGAAGGGTGGTCACACCAAATATTGATTTTAGATTTTATTCTGTTCACACACTTTGCATTTTGTTAATTGATCAAAATAAACTATTAACATTTCTATGTTTGAAAGCATTTTTTCACACCTGCCTAAAACCTTTGCACAGTACTGTATATAACAAGCAATACACTCTTGAAAAAGAAAATAGGTACCGCAAAATATGAAGAAACTAGTGAACAGATCGATACCCAAACACAGACGAGACTATAAAGGGAATAGATTCCTGAATGATCTACAATGTTGAGCAGGTCAAGCTAAAAAGATGTATGAACAGTGAAACTATTGACAACTGTACCAGGGAGGAGGAGGCCCACAAGAGAGAGATCTAGAGACTGGTATTGAGTAAACAGATCAATTGTTCACCCTAAGACCATCTTCTTTTTTTCCTCCGGAGAGAGATGGACCTACAGTAACAGTATCTAAACAGCAGGGGGTGCCACAACAGCGATCATACAACCGAGGTGACCTTCTTCTCAAGATTTTTATTTTAAGCAACTGATGCTTGTGCACATTTTGGAAATATTAGTTTTTAGGAGCTCAGATGATTAAGGCTGCTTGGCTAGATTTTATTGGATTTCATTGACCCACTGCAGTGAATGTTCCTTTGGTAATAAAAAAAACATACACACAAACATGTGCAGAGTTCACACACACACACACACACACACACACACACACGCACTCGCACTTGCACCAACACACAGACGCTCACATGCACTCACACAAACACACACACACACACTCATGCGCACACACATACACTCTCACACATACAAACACACACACACTCACATGCGCTCACACAAACACACACACACACATACACGCTCGCACACACACACACACACACACACACACAGCCGATCTGACAGTCTCCTCTCCCGGTGGGGTCACACACACACACGCTCGCACACACACACACACACACACACACACATACACGCTCGCACAGACACACACACACACACACACATACACCCTCGCACACACACACACACACACACACACACTCACATGCACTCACACACACACACACACACAGACACACTCGCACACACACACACACACACAGCTGATCTGACAGTCTCCTCTCCCGGTGGGGTCACACACAGTGGGTCGGCATGTCTCAATGACTAAGGAATAAATTTGCCTGCATTGATATATTGCTCAGCGATGCCCCTGTGCTCCATCTATCCTCTCATCTCCGGTGCTGCCCGCTCCCTCACTCCCTCACCCGCGAACAGCATGCGCCCCGTCAACATCTCAGCCAGGATGCAGCCAGCCGCCCACATGTCAATGGCCTTGGTGTAGTTGTTTGGGGAGAGTAGGAGACGAGGCGAGCGGTACCACTTGGTCACCAAGCCCTCCGACAGGTACCCCTGAAAGAGACAGGGAGGGACAGAGGGTTGAGGAAAGTGAAATGTGTCAATGAAAGTTTTAAACATTCCCTTTTACACGTTCCGAAATTTATAAACGTGCTTTCAGTATTCAGTCTGTCATTTTAATATTTTTTTTGTATTTTAATGTCTTGACCTATGATGTTATCGAGTTTAAATAAAGTATATAATAATAATTTACCTAAGGATGAAAAAGGAGCATGATGCATAACCGATTTAGATGAGTTCTCCAGATAACCTACTGCATACTAATTTAGCCTGATTAATAGCCTAATCAGCAAGAGTCCAAAACTTCACGTACACTACCGCTGCAAATCCTGCACGAAGTGTTTAGGTCACGAACTGCATCCTACGTCACTCCGTTAGCGGATCTGTGGGGGGTCTAAACTCTGACCTCCAAACCAAGCTAGAGGCCGCGTGTGGATATCAACGCCTCCCTCCCCCTCCCTGCACGCTTTTTCACCGGGCTCAACTTCATTTCCCCCGCTTTTGCTTGTGTAACAGGCAAGCACTTCTGACGATAGCAAGTGTCACATTTAAACAGCACTTTAACATTCAAAGCCGAACGGTTAGTAAGTAATTAGTCATTATTATCTGCAGATGCTTAGATTGTTTAATTCAACTGTATCGTCACGCTGAATTGGAATATAATTTTCGGGGGAAGGTTGAAGTGGAGGATTAAAGCGTGTGTGTCAGCTTGACATTTCTGCTCATGAGCTCTCGCGCTCTCTTCAGAGACGTACAATCCATTCAGTTGATAAAGCCGCTATTTTCCGTTCCGTTTAAGTTCGAAATCAGGCTAAACAAGCTAAACGAAACGTGTCCGCTCTGAAAACACGACAGAAGTCCATCCTGCAACAAACCCTCGCCTGATCTACCGATTTGCACACTCGATAACCTGGGTGACAACAAAGCAAATTGTCTCTCCCATTCGCTCTTTCTCCACGCCAATAAAAGGACTCATCGTAGCGCTGTTCAATGTTTCATGAGAAGCGGCTCAGTGGAGCTTGGGGCCGCCGCCCCCTCATCTCTCCTTCCACCGGTTTCTGTTTTTCTGTCATTCTCCCTCTCACCCTCACCCTCACCCCCCCCCCCCCCCCTGTACCTCACCTCCCACTCTCCTTCACTGCAGCTGAGGAATTATTCGAGCGGGTGTGAAAAGGTGAATTCAGCAGGGAAGAGGTAAACAACATTTATTCTTTTGTTCAGAGGCGTGCTAAGGTCAAAATAACCATTCTCAGAGACACTTTTTAAATGCATTTTTGCTGCTCCTAGTTTCTGGGTGGTAGGAGAACGGGGGGAACCCTCCCACATATTCTCTGCTAAGGCCTCGTATCCCAGCAGCCTTTGAGCTGTGAAAATATTGATCTCGGGCACTCTCTCAGCCCCCCCACTTCTTTGGCATGTGTGGACCCAGATGTAACTGCGAGACGGGAGTGTGTTCCTATGTAGCGCTCCCTATCTCCACTTACAAACAGAACAAAGCTGTCAATGGAGACAAGAACTGAACACTCTGTTCCAAGGCCCTTGTGGTATGGGGCTTTGGCATAACAACGATTCAATATGCATATGAAAACACAGGCCGCAATACCACACAGAGAACAATAATTGCAATCCAATTTAGTTCCATCAGATCACAATGAAGACACTGGGCAAACATTGTTTTCTGAAAACACAATGAATGAAATTGAAGGTGGACTTTCTATATTTAGTTGAGCTGAAATAACTGCATTTCCTCGCGCAAAACCCCAAAACCACTTCTGTTTTTGGAAACTGAAACAAAATTCTATGGCTGCATTGCAAGCAATTTTGCACAGACATTAAGGAAATTTGTATTGATTTTAGCATTTGTCTATCTCTTGAGATTTCATAAGTTTTGTGTCCCGGGTGCAGAGCAGTGTGTGAGTTTCTTCCACACCGCCACGAAACCAAAAGGGAAGAAAGCTGCCGGGGTGATCGGCGGAGACGGCAGGCTGGTCCCCCTTCCAGCACGGCGACACGAGACACCGGCAACCGCCTGCCTCGGGGCAGAGAGGAGGCTCGGGGCAGAGAGGGGCAGAGAGGATGCTCGGGGCAGAGAGGAGGCTCGGGGCAGAGAGGGCGCTCGTACGCCAGGACGCGGTGTCACCCGGCCCCCCGCGGCAGAGCCGTGGCAGGGAGCCAGCCTGGCGCAGTCTCACCGTCACCATGGCGTCACCCGGCACCAGTTCCGCTCCAGCGGGCGTCGTCCACGCCGTTCCTTTCCGGCGCGACGCGCGATCGCCTGTTTCTTCGGCCTCCTCTCGCCGTCCGCACCCTGCCCAACCGCCGTCGCCCCCGTCCGTTCCTCATGTCGGTCCGTCGCCCGCCGCGGCCGCGCCCCTCCTCCTCCCGATCGGGTGACTCCAGGACGGAACTTCTCCGACAATGCGCCCGATTCATGTGCCCGGCTACTGTTCCCCGCCGATAATAACCGCGCACAGTGAGGCGGCAAATTATCACATTAATCTTTCAAAGCCCTCATCTGAAGCGGACAGGACAGTCATTCTGTTTGATCACGGGGGAAGATGATACAACTGTTTCCGAGGTTACCAGAGTGTCTCCTGGTAGTTTCAATCCTGTCTGACAGCGTCACATATGCTCAGAAAAGTCATTTATTTTTCATGTATGTGATGTAAACTCAATTTAGTATTGAGAAGGCGACAAGATCAAAAGTGTGGCACTTACATACAGACTGTATATACAGGATGCCATAAGGATTTGGTCTGTGACCATTGTGAGCTCACTATCTTCCAATATGATAGCCGAGGGTCAAAGTTCATGCTGAGATGATAGGTGGAAATATCAAATGACCGGGTGAAGAATCTCCAATGTCACTGGCCAGAGTGTTTGATCCTATCTAGTTTTATCTTCTCTCTCTGTGGTTGTTTTGTTTAGTTTTTTTCGCCAATGGTGCAAACTGCATTACTGGAGGGGGATACATTTTTAATGAAACTTTGGGGAATTAGCATATTAGCTCAATTTCCACCGAACAAGATGGATGCCTGGCTTTGAGCTGTGGGCACAGACTACAGAGACGGCTAACAAACAGCCAAACAAAGAGAAGATTCAATGCTCATTGCTGTTTGGGTGAGAGCTAAGAGCCCTGATCTGATTCATCTTGTGATGGTACCGTGGATTCTGCCTAATTGTCACTCTAGTTGTTTTCGATGTTGAAGCCTGGGTCTTTGTAATAGAATGTTTTAGAGTTTCTGATCACCAACAAAGTGTGGCTTTAGCAACTTCTACCCCTGTAACCAGTAGCATGCAGAGATACTTAAAATAATCACACAATAATAATGTTTTTCCTGAAGACGCTGCAAAGCTAATGACTTGCAGTAACTTAATAAGGATAAAAGGTCACCCTTACATTGCACAAACCCCTGTCTGTAAACAGATATAGCTGAAGTACCTCTCTCCCATGTCCCCATATATCTGCAACCCTTCTCCCAATCTTCTCCCAATTCTATTTGTCATATATTTTAATGAATTTGTAGTAGCCATGACATTTTTTAGTTCAATTTGACCAATTAGTTCAATTAAATGAAGAAATGAATGTGCTGAAATGCACCAAAAATCAAAAGACAGCACAGTCCTCCGGGAGGCGAGTTTCAGTTGACCACATCATTGGGCCACGTCCCAGGGGGCTTTTAAAAAGTCGACGGCCAGCTTGGTCACACTGCGTGGGGACTCTCGGCGGCAGACCCACCTTGTGCGAGTAGTGCGGATCCACGATGCGGGCCAGACCGAAGTCTCCGATCTTGAGCAGCAGCTGGTCGGTGTTGACGAAGACGTTGGCGGGCTTGAGGTCGCGGTGCAGCACGTTGGCGGAGTGGATGAACTTGAGCCCGCGCAGGAGCTGGTAGAAGAGCAGGGTGGCGTGCCCGGCGGGCAGCGGCCCCTGCTCCAGCAGCCTAGCCAGGTCGGTCTCCATGCACTCCTGCACGATGTAGAGGGCCCCCAGCCGGGCGGGGTCGGGGGGCAGCGGCCGGCCGCGGGGGCCCAGCACCTCGTGGACGCGCACCACGTTCTCGTGACGCAGCCGCTGCGTGATCCTGGCCTCGCGGAGGGCGCGCTTCACGCTCACCGCGTCGCGCATGGCCAGCTTCTTCAGGGCCACGCGCTGCCCGCTGCGCCGGTCCAGCGCCGACAGCACCAGCCCGCTCGCCCCGTAGCCCAGCGGCCGCGGGTCCTGGAAGTGCCCGCCCATGTCGAATCCGTACAGGAAGGGTGAGGGGTCTCCAGTGGCCATGGTTCAGAGGGCCACCAAGGCGCATTGCATGGGCTGGGGGGTCAGGCCGGGATGGATCATTCAAACAACCCCATTACTCTTCAACTAGACTAAAACGTTTAAAAAACTGGATGACTAAACAATGTCAAATACCCTTATAAATAATTTTTGACCCACTCACAATCTATAGTACGGTCCAAGTTTCAGTCATGAATAGCTTCATGTGCATGATTCCGGTTCGTGAACGCCGCTTGTGAATGAGATCGTTTGGATGGAATGACCCGTGGATGAAGGTCTGTCGAAGGCCGACTCGCCATCCTGCCGACTCCACGAGAGCCCGAGGAGAAGCGCAAGACTCACCTCCGGAGCCTGGTTCTGAGTGTTCCCATAGCAACCTGCCACGGTCAGTCCCTCCAACGCATTACTTTTCACGGGGGGAAGCAGAAACTTCCCTCAGCCTCCGGTCTTTGAGCAAAGTCTCCCGGTATTAACCGAGCTACATTCCCAGTCGCGCGTTTTCTTCCTAGTCCCGTTCGGGCACCGTCCTGGAGCCGGCGTCCAACCAGCCCCCGTCTGCAGGCGGCTCGTCCGTAAATCCCGCTGTAATCCGTGCGTAATCTGAGAGTCTCCCCGACTCCAGTCCGGGCTCCCGGCCAGCTGTCCCCTGACCGGCACACTGGATCCACTCTGGCTTCAGCCACCCCCACACGCCTCCTGCTTACAGCCAGAGAGAGAGAGAGAGAGAGAGAGAGAGAGAGAGAGAGAGAGAGAGAGAGAGAGAGAGAGAGACAGGAGGAGGCCGTGAACACAGACACAAGGCAGCACAAACAAGAGCGGGAGTTTATCTACCGTGCCCGAGACTTTCACGGAGAATCAAAAAAGCGCTAAAAACGAAGCAGCGCTGTAAATTCCGTCCGGCCGACTGCGCTGACCACCAAGAATGCAGCGATATAGCTGTACAGTGCTTATAGGTCTTGGTTTGAACAGTGACAGATCTGTCGCCGGGTGCCCGGTGAAAGCAGCGCCCTTCTGCCATAAAGCACCCCGCTGTCTTATTCAAAGGGTGAAAACACAACCGGTTATTAGCAGGCTACAAATCCCTGCTAGTGCCAGAATTTTGGATTAAGTATTTACTGTATGCCGGTCCAAATCCGCCAAGGCCTATCACTGTCCTAAGTAGGTTTTCTCTGAGCAGATCCTGAAAACACTGCAGCCCATTCAGTTTGACAGTGATGGTGTCTGGAGGTTGTTGGCTCAGCTCGAGTGCAGTGATTCTCTGCCAGCTGGTGCCAACGGAAGGGCAAGGTCACCCTGCCCACACGCACCCAGCAGCGGTGGCTAAAGCTGGGCTCCAGCTACCTCTGCAGGTGTGTGATGGAACATCTGGGCCTACATCATCTATGAGTCATGACTTGGCAACTTTGTCAACTTTTAACGTAATATGGCACTGCACTTTCCCAGTTTTTCACAAGAAAAGCAAAAAAATGTTAAATGTATCTCCTGTTTAATATACAATCATTTCCAGAACACAGAAAGCCAGCAAGAACAAATATTTTTTTTGTGGGCAACCTTCGGTCCGAACTTTGGTGACGTCTGTCCACAAAAAGCTGCTTTCTGACTAGTCTGATGACTGTCGCTGTAAAGATTTGCCAACAATAAAAGAACTCAACATAATTAGTCAGTACAACACAAGCAGACAATTGTGCGCGCACGCACACACACACACACACACACACACACAGATAAAGGAGACACTCAGACTTGCACCCTGTCATTGACAGTCCAATCAAAACACCACGCACAGGCATCGCGCCTGTATCGCATAAATCCTCACCCTTCCATTCACAGGAGCAGGTATTTGTAATGCTCTGCTGTTCTGGTCATTCAAAAGACGGTATTTTCTCCCATAAAATGCTGCTCGTTTCTCATTGCTGCCAAAAACGTGTTGTATGATAACAAAAGAAATTAAAATAAATACAATATAATACAATACCATAGCATATATTGCCTCTTATTAAGTGCTAACAAAACACCACGCAATGGCATTCTCATCCACATTCTTCGCTTTAGTAACGTTCACAAACACCCACTTATCATAACTCGCATAAAACCTCATAGCGTGACACATTCTGATGTGTTAATGAATGCACTTAACCTGTTTATGTATTCTCACAAAAGTTATAATATGCTTAATTCTGAATACTGTGTTTTTCCAAAACTCTTAGAAATGCAAATGAATATTCAAGAACATGCTATCGGTAGGCTATACAGCACAGACTCACACAGAATACAATATAAAAGAAACTGTAGTCGAATTGTTCGGAAAATGTGTGCATTTAAACTACAGTTTAAACGGAAACTTCTTGCTCATTGACTCTCGTTTACAGTCTCTCTAGACTAACCCAGCGCTAACCCGCCTATGTCTCAGTGGAATCTGCAAAGCCCGAAGTCAACACCCTGTCATTTCGTACAGCATGCGCAAAAGCATGCGTTCACATACAGGGTCCACATTGCAGGGTTCCTGTCATTGATATAACCAACGGGATAAACAAGCATTGTTACTATAGGTTGTGTCTATGTTGTGTGATCGCAATCCTTTGCCGATAAGGCAACTGTTGACAGTTAAAATCACACCAACACCGGATTATACGGGCTAATACAGTAGTAATTAACGTATTTTAAAACCTTAAGAGTTTGGAAAACGTATTATACTGTAATTAGTTCAAGTAGCTTTGCATTGTCCAGTAAAGGATGTTTGCGTTAGTTCGTTTTCTATAGTGTTTACTCAAATGCAAAGAAGTACATCACGACACAACAAAAGTTTAACAAAATCTTATAGACAACAGTAAGGCAGTTTCTTCGAGTTGTTTTTAATATTTTTACTCTAAGCATGTAGGTTAAGAAAAGAAAAGTCTGCAGGGTATGCTTCCTGAAGGCAAGTTTATAAATTATGCATTCCTGTAAGGCGTTTCATATGGGACGGAAATTATTTCATTATTTACAGTTACACAATGTAATGTAGGGGCTTTACCCGCTTTAGAAATAGCTATAGCCTTGCATATTAAATTGGTTAGCAAAATGAAATCGCTAGTAAGCTACAATAGGCTACGTGCTTCGTAGCAAAACAACAACATTCACTAAAAAGGTTCAATGATCAACACGGAAATTAATTGTAATATTCTTCTAGAGCAACATTTCACTATAATACTTGAAAAGCGATGCTTATCTATCCAAATAGGTCTACAGAAATCTATGCTGCATCTGTCTTTGTGTGCGGAAACACTGTATCCCCTGTATCATATAAAACAGTCGTTCAATGCCCGTATGCAATAAAGATAAATATAATTCTCAAATGTATTGTACTGTAGTCCAGAAAGCAGTTTATGAAGACGAAGTCGCTTTGGTCCTGCACACCGAGGTCTGACAACAAAATCTTCCGGCCCATCTATTGAGGAAAACTACGAAAGGCACAGGCTGAGATAACACGGTGAACACTTACCATAACATATGCCGTTCGCTGTCAGATGGATGCGGCGAACAATAAAAGGGGAAATGAGTCCGCTGTGTGTTAGCTTGATGCAGTTACCGCAGAAGTAGACTGGGAAACAGAAAGTAGCATCATCATAGTTTTTTATTTTGTTACCGAATTATGTGGACACGCATTTGAGGAGATCCGTACACGAGATTGCGGCAACAGTTTCTGTTGTCTTTGTGAGATATTATCCTCAATGATATCACTCTCTCAAAGCTGCCCCAGGTTAGACAGCGAGCTATAGCTACAGTAGGGAAGACGGGAAGAGGCTCCACTCTTGTTAACTGCTCTCTCTCTCTCTCTCTCTCTCTCTCTCTCTCTCTCTCTCTCTCTCTCTCTCTTTCTCTCTCTCTCTACCCTCAACCCCCCTTGATAGAAACTCTACGGTACCTCCCGCCATGACGTCACATCCAAAGCCTTCAATCATCCATTCTATCCAGACACCTGCTAAGATGCTGCAGCGCGTCTCATTGCAATCCCAGACTGGCTTCATCATAAGACTGTGTTTCTTTTAAAATGTTTTACTATATTAGATTTCCTAGCCAGTTTCCAAATGGTATTTCAATCCATTTACCCTCCACGTCGCATTATTGAAAACTGTAGTCGAAATTTCCCCATAAGGATTGCCCCCATATCTTAAACGTTGCAAGGTGTCGGGGTGGACTAGTTTTCAAAGCCGATGCCGTGGCGTATATTGTCCTGTTGCTCCGCCTTTAAACACTTTCTCTCTCAGAAGCTGACATTTCTCAGAGTATCAGTTCTGCGCACTATCAAACATGGATCATGCACCATCATCGCAGCAGGAGGGACATTGACTCCCACAGCTCTCAATCTGTAGGCAAGTCATTATGTTATCAGTGATAACCGTAATCATAGCGAGTGTACTTTGTTAGTGTTTCACTGGTTAGTGTTGTCATTAAATAAACAAGTTGCATCTGACACATTGCCAATGCGTCACCAAAATGAACACAATCAATGGCGTCCTTGGTGGGTGGACAGATATAACCCACTGATATAACAGTTGTTTTGACAGGTTTACATGTAAAATGAATTCCATTAAGTGTCATGAAAGTTGTTTGCAGGTGTTTGCATGTATGCCTTCTACCGTAGCATTGAGGTGGTATAAGCAGTCAGCATTTATGTTAGGATAGTGCAAGAATGAGTACAGGATAAAATATGCAATAAGAAATTAATTCAAACAATTCCCAGAAACCTTGGCCTTTGGCCTTCTAACTTGAAGAACATTTTAACCATTTCAATGATTGTCATACCATGTGAAAAACATTGCTAATCCCATTTTAAGTAAGTGTTTCTCAAGCAAAGTGCTGTTTTACTATACATTACATTATTGCCATTTGGCAGACGCTCTTATCCAGAGCGACATACAGTTGATTAGACTACATTACATTACATTATTGGCATTTGGCAGACGCTCTTATCCGGAGCGACGTAGAACAAAGTGCATACCCATAACCAGGGACAAGTGCGCTGAAAGACCCTAGAGGGAAGTACAATTTAAATTGCTACCCATACAACAAAGATTTTTTTAAACAACAAATAAACAAACAAACAACAAAGCAAAAGTGACCAAACTTAACTATCCAAATACTGCTCACCTAGCCAACTAAAAATACCGAAACACAACGTAAATCACAAAGACAACAATTAAGGTTCACAGGGAGGTAGGGAGGGATGGGGAGAGGTGCTGCTTGAAGAGGTGCGTCTTCAGTTTGCGCTTGAAGGTGGGGAGAGATTCTACAGTTCTGACCTCAACGGGGAGTTCGTTCCACCACCGTGGAGCCAGAACAGACAGTAGTCGTGAGCTTGAGGTGGAGGTTCGGAGAGAGGGAGGTGCCAAGCGGCCTGTGGAGGCTGAACGAAGAGGTCTGGCAGGGGTGTAGGGTCTGATGATTTTTTGTAGGTAAGCTGGGGAAGACCCCTTAACTGCTTGGCTCGCACCAATGTTTTGAATTTGATGCGAGCCATGACAGGCAGCCAGTGGAGGGAAGTAAGCAGGGGGGTGACGTGTGAGTATTTGGGAAGGTTGAAGACCAGACAAGCTGCTGCATTCTGGATAAGTTGGAGGAGTCTGATGGCGGACGCTGGGAGGCCAGCCAAGAGGGAATTGCAGTAGTCCAGGCGGGACAGAACCATCGCTTGGACCAGGAGCTGGGTCGAGTAGGGGGTGAGAAAGGGGCGGATTCTCCGTATGTTGTATAAGAAGAACCTGCATGACCGGATCACCGCCGCAATGTTCTCGGAAAGGGACAGTCTGCTGTCCATCACCACGCCAAGGTTCCTTGCACTGGGTGATGGCATGAGTGTGGTATTCCTGAGGGAAATGGAGAGATCCAGATGCGGAGAGGTATTAGCAGGGATGAATATCATTTCAGTCTTACCTGGGTTGAGCTTTAGATGGTTATTGTCCATCCAGCTCTGGATGTCACTCAGGCAAGCAGAGATACAGGCAGAAACCTGTGTATCAGATGGTGGGAATGAGATGAAGAGTTGGGTATCGTCCGCATAGCAGTGGTAGGATAGCCCATGTGCAGTGATCACAGGGCCAAGGGAACGAGTGTAAAAAGAAAAAAGAAGCGGGCCTAGGACTGAGCCCTGGGGAACTCCTGTGGCAAGGGGCCGAGGTGTCGATACCGTACCAGCCCAGGCAACCTGGAAGGAGCAACCAGAGAGGTAGGACTCAATCCAGTCCAGGGCTGTGCCACAGATGCCCGTTGCTGACAGGGCGGACAGGAGGATGGAGTGATCCACAGTGTCGAAGGCAGCAGAGAGATCTAGAAGAATGAGGACAGAGGAGAGGGAGGCTGCTCGTGTGGCATGGAGCGACTCACTGACAGAGAGGAGCACGATTTCTGTCGAGTGGCCCGATCTGAAGCCAGACTGATGGGGGTCGAGCAGGTTGTTGTTAGAAAAGAAAGAAGAAAGTTGAGTAGAAGCAGCTCGTTCTATGGTTTTAGAAAGAAAAGGAAGAAGAGATACCGGGCGGTAGTTCTGGATGATGGAGGGATCCAGGGTAGGCTTTTTTAGCAACGGAGTGATGTGGGCCCTCTGGAAAACAGCCGGAAGACAGGGAGGAGTTGACAAGGGAGGTGACAAATGGGAGAATGTCAGGTGTGATAGTCTGGAGAAGAGAAGAGGGGATAAGGGTACAGGTTGTAGGGCGGTGGGAGAGCAGGAGTTGAGAAACATCAGAGTCTGTAAGGGGGGAGAAAGTGGAAAAGGAAGGGATGGGCCTAGAGGGGGGGAGGTGGTTGTAAAGGATCTGCTGATGACTGTGACCTTCTCATCGAAAAAAATCAGCAGCGAAGGAGGACTGAGGTGTCGGAGGCGGTGCGTTGTGGAGAGAGGAGAAAATGGAGAACAGTTTCCGGGGGTTAGAAGAGGAGTTCTGAATTTGTGTCTGATAGTATTTTGCTTTGGCGGCAGTGACAGCGGAAGAGAATGCTGCCAGGTAAATTGTGAGGTCTGAAGGGTCTCTAGATTTTCCCCACTTCCTCTCTGCTGCACGGAGGCTGGTCCTGGAGGTACAGAGGGTGTCAGATATCCAAGGACTGGGGGGGGATGTGCGAGGTGGCTTTGAGACAGGGGGACAGAGAGAGTCAAAGGCGGAGGAGAGAGATGAAAGGAGGGTGGCAGATGCAGAGTCAGTGGGGAGTTTGGAGAAAGATTCGAGAGGGGGGAGTGAGGCGGTTACAGTGGTGGCAAAGGAAGAGGGTGAGAGGGAGTGGAGGTTACGGTGGGCTGAGGAAGTGTGGTTGGGAGGAGGGGGAGGAGGATGGGGAGGAAGAGGGAGGGAGAATGAGATGAAGTGGTGATCAGATGTATGCAGAGGGGTAACCGTGAAATCGGTGCATGAGCAGTTCCTCACAAAGACAAGGTCTAGGACATTGCCCGCCTTGTGGGTTGGAGGAGAGTGTTGTAGGGAGTGGCCGAAGGAGTGGAGTAGCGGTAGGAAGGCAGCAGCCTGGGAGGCTTCAAGGTGGATGTTGAAGTCTCCAAGGAGAATCAGTGGGGTGCCATCCTCAGGGAAGGAGCTGAGAAGGGTGTCTAGTTCATCAAGGAAGTTTCCCAGGGGCCCTGGAGGACGATAGATAACTGCAATGAAAAGGTACTCGAACACCTGGTTAAAATTACGCACTAAGCAGGAGACAATTCTCCCCTGGATCAATGCAGGGTTAAGGGCCTTGCTCAAGGGCCCAATGGCTGTGCAGATCTTATTGTGGCTACACTGGGATTCAAACCACCAACCTTGCCTGTCCCAGTCATTTACCTTAACCACTACACTACAAGCCACCCATATACTGCCTAAAGCTCATCAAACAATCCAGTTTGATTCAGCACCCAAATTTCCACCGTATTCTAAGTGTACAGTTTATGGCAGATTCAAGATGCCTGGCCGGATGTTGGATGTTAAAGTGGCAACATTCACAAACTTGAATGTAGTCAAATTGACCTCCCATTGCATTCAAAGGTCCAGCCATTAAAATGTAAATTTATAGAAAACTGTCGAATGGCTATGCAAATTAATGTCAGATGTTATATTCAGTGCGATAGCAATTCTGTTTGTGTCCATCCACCTCAAAGAACTGGGGAAAGGCATGATGTAATGCGAGGTAATGGAACAGACTGTACGATTTAATCTCAGAGCCGCCTCAGACTATGATATAAAACAAGCCCCCGCATCGATGGAAAGCCTCCATAATTTCACTTTGGGAGCCCAGATTAACAGTCGGTGAGGGCTGTGGCATGAACAGCCTTCACAGAGCTAGCCAGGGATTACCGAGAGGGTGGGGGGGAAGGGCGCAAGGGAGCAATGCCAAGGTCTGCTGATAACCCCAGAATTAGGAGAACACAGAGCCCTTAGTACAATGAGTACTACAGCATGCCTTTTGTATACGCAACTCCCAATTGTCTCCAGACTCCTTAGTCAGCAGGTAGAATTTATGAAGATTCACGGAGCTATTTTGAACTGGGCAGCAATTTAAGAAGTCTCAGGATAAAACTATTTCTCCCTAAAAAACTCTGCACTAATTAATTCATGCTCCTGAATGTGTGGTGTTTGCTTTCTCATTGCTAGTTTGTCTTTCTGAGTCTGTTTCTGAGTCTGCCCCTGGCCTGTATTTTCCTTCCTTGTTTTCCCGTCTGTTTTTCTGTACTTTGTTTGTCTGTTTTTTTTAATTCCCTGGTTCTGATCTCTGCTGGGCTTTTGACTCCCTGTGTTTTTGGATATTGTGTTTGGTACGTTTGCTTGCTTCCCTTTTCTGACGACTCTTCCGTTTGCCCTTCATATACCGGTGTGCCTGGATTGCGACCATTGCCTGTTCCTGGATTGTGTTCTGGATCTGCCTGCCTTATTCTCGTCATCCCTGAGTCTGCACATGGTTCTTCTGTCCCACACCCTGACAGTCCGGGATGAATAAACCACGTGTTACCACAGTTGGCTTTAATGGGAAAAGCACAGCATTTGCCAAATTTTTATCGGAGTGGGAGTTGGTGAGGTAACCATTTTCTACAATACTCATTCAACTGAACACATCATTGGTTTTCTATCCACAAAACATTGCTACAGAACCCAATTCACTAATCTGATAATCTTCATATTCATAATTTACTTTAGTATCAAAATAATAAGTATATAGCTACATTTCATGTAGAACATACTATTATAAGATGTTGGAAAAGTGACAATGAAAGAATAATAATTTCACAAGATTCCGTGTAATAAAATCAACATTATGACTCATATCCTAACTATGATTGATTGATTAATTGATGGATCGATTGCTTGATTTCTTTTTTTTTTTAAAGCATTGTGCACCATTCGAGATGCCCTGCCTATATGGGCTTAAAAGACAGCATGTAAACAGTATGTACAGCATTCCGATGCCATGTGAGACATTGATTTGGAGTATCCTGTAAATGCATGATTGGGTTCAGGCCTGATGTTTGTTTTTCATAAATAATGGAATGCGACTTGGGTCTAACAATGTCAGTTAGCTGATTCATTACTTACCTGTGATGTGTTTTTAAAGGTGAGGACATTTATATTGAATTGGTTGAAGTGCAATATAACAGCCAAATGACTTCTGTTTTGCCATTTTTCTTCATTAATGGCATTTGGCAGACGTTCTTATCCAGAGCGACGTACAGTTGACGTATAGATCGAACCACCGAACTTGCGTGTCCCAGTCATGTACCATAACCACTAGGCCGCCCCGTACTTCGCTGACCGCACATGCCGTGGAGAGGGGTGTTGTCAACCTGAACGACACCCCTCCCAGCTGGACAGAAACACTGCATTAAGGTATGAAGGTGAACGCTCAGAATCATTAGATTGTGATTAGTATTGACCTAACCTTCTGAGAGGGCACCAACTCTGTCCATTGAACAGCCTCAGATCCCTTTGAGCTGCTAACTAGTAGAATTAGGTGTGCCAAATTATGGTTGAAGTGTAAACCTTCAGGACGGTAGATCTCCACAAACAGGATTGGTGACCCCTGTTCTTAGAGTGCCCCACTCCACCAGTACAGTACCGCCAGTGCCCCTCACTGTTGGAACCAAGCACTCAGCCTATAGGCCTCTAAGTGCATTCATCCGTTTGTCAAGAACAAGGCAAAGGATGATTTATCTGACCACGTCAGCATTTCCCTAATGCTCAGTAGTCCATTGGCTGTGCACAGCTGTACTCACCAATGTGTCCTGCCAGCTGTAATGAGTGGGCTTGTGCACTGCAGGCCAGTTACGCATGGGCCGTTCTCGATGAAACACCATGTCCACACCCTGTATCTAAACTTTCTGTGAGTCGCCTTCCTGTTTTTGGCCTTGCACCTCGAGTTCTCCTGACACTCTTCCCCCTGAAACATCAGCATGTTGTTCTGTCTTCATTAGTGGAACTCCTGTCAAATGTGCATAATGTGTACTGCATATGTGCCCTACACACTCACTGAGCACTTTATTAGGAGCACTTGTACACCTACTTATTAATGCGATTATCTAATCAGCCAATTGTGTGGCAGCAATGCAATTCATAAAATCATGCAGATACAGGGCAGGAGCTTCAGCGAATGTTCACATCAACCATCAGAATTGGGAAACAAAGTGACCGTGGAATGATTGTTACTGCTGATTTCTTTGCAGAGAAAAGAATGGAGCAGTCCTGGAGACAGAAACGCCTTGTTAACGAGAGAGGTCAGAGGAGTAGGGGTCAGATTGGTCAAAGCTGACAGGAAGGTGACAGTAAATAACCACACATTACAACAGTGGTATGCAGAACAGCATCTCTGAACACAAAATGCGTCAAACCTCTAAGTGGATAGGCTACAGCAGCAGAAGACTTAATAAGTTGAAAATAATAAATACCTAATAAAGTGCTCATTGAGTGTATATTTGCTTTATGAAGACAACAACTTTTGAGAGTTGAAGCAAAATGTTTCATTTGCTGAAATTGCATACATATACATTAGTACAAACACACCACCAGACTTTAATAACTCATAAACTTTCTGCTGACAATATTGAAGTTTGCAGTTATTGATTGTACATAAAGACCACAATATCTCAAGATGTCTAGATAGCCTACTAGTTACTTCCACACATTTATATCAGAAGCATAATTCTGGGATATGGTTTAACCCTTGTGTAGTCTTAACATTCTGTATACTCCCCTTGTCCTAAGGGTAAAAAATGACCCTAAATGACAGTAAATCCCTAAAATAAAGCAGCTTAATTGAATTTTAAACCCCAAATCTATTTTGCATGAAGAAACAACCTGTCACGAATTTCAAATTGAAAAAAAGATCATTCCGGGGTTTTTTTTCTGCTGTTAAACATAGTGGCGGGTCATTTCTGACCCTTACGACAACAATATGTAACATATTGGTGTTAAAAGTGGTGTAATTATAACTTCCAATAATTTGGAAACATATACAAACAGATCCAAATTGATACAAACAGAACTTCTTAAGAATATATAGGGAGCGTATACACTTTCTCTTTAATATAAGCTCTGGCGGGTCGGGTCGGTGCGGCCTGCGGCGTAGTGGTTAAGGTAAATGACTGGGACACACAAGGTCGGTGGTTCTAATCCCAGTGTAGCCACAATAAGATCCGCACAGCCGTTGGGCCCTTGAGCAAGGCCTTTAACCCTGCATTGCTCCAGGGGAGGATTGTCTCCTGCTTAGTCTAATCAACTGTACATCACTCTGGATAAGAGCGTCTGCCAAATGCCAATAATGTAATGTGAAATAAATAGTGAAATCAGGTGGTGTAGCATTTTTCTTTAGAGTTGTGGTGGAGCAAATTCCTGCAGACACTGCGGCCCACAGGACATGGAGTCGAGTAGCGCTGTTGTAGCCAGTACTTACAGTATAAGACTGCTTACAAAACATAACATATTTAAGCAATGTTTTTATCCAAAGCAACTTACACAAGGTTTGCATTCACACAGCATCCATTTATACAACTAGATACTATTTGCTGAAGGAATTTCGGTTAAGTAGTTTGCTCGAGGGTACAATGGCAGGGAGTCCAACCTGCGACATTTATCTCACATGGCCAGTCCTAGCATTAGCTTACACTGCCTGACTGATGCTTCTATAGTTCAGCGGGACATGGGCCATATGTAATGGCTTTGGGATCAGCTTGATGATGAAGTGGCCTGAGTTTGTGCATCAGTGGAACATTACCACCCTCAGCAGCCAAAGCGGCAGAAAGAAAGACAGAGAGAGAGAGAGAGAGACTTCTCCTTGCCCTTTACTAGTCAGTACAATTGTACTGACCTTTATTTATAACCAGGGAGGTGATCTGAGAACTCGATTCCCACGGCACGGACTACCTGGGGATCTTACTGGGTAGGTGCAAGGAGCTAGGCAACCAGTGAACTATGATTCAACTATGAAAGGATGATTGTTTAGACCAAGAGAACCAGTTTGGAAATTTTACCACAGCACTGAGATTGACACATTCACCTTTTGAAGAATGCCCTGCAAATATTTGATGTCCACAGTAACTTCAGACCCTGGTTTTAAGTCTCATCCAAAGAATAGTATCCTTTTTTATTAATTACTTATTTTATTTCATGTTTATTTGAGTAGCGACAATGCCAAGAGACGTAGCATCATTAGTGCCAGGTAAATGTAGCTGATGTTCTGCATACAGAGATTATAGCTTGTTTCCAACCATGTCTCCCTCCTCAACTGTAGGACAACTAACAGAGAACCATTAATACCACCACAGAGAAAGGAAAACATCACCTCTTACGCTCTGATATTAGATGTTTAAATTTGCATTGCGCCAGCTTGGCTTGATCCGACAAGGTCAAGTCGACCCAATTAAGGCTCTGACACCCCGTTCCCAGCCAAAGCACAACGAGAGCGCAATGACAGATTGCAAAGGTGAACTCCTCAATCTGGAAATTGTGCTGGTTTGGTGAGAGAACAACTTTAGTGAGAGGAAGAAAAGAACACTTGTTCTTACAGTAAAGGCAATGTCAGTAATAACGCTGTACCCGCACTGAAAATGCATTGGTACACCCTTCTTCCCAATTAACTTATTGTTGGGCGACATTGCCTCAGGAGGTAAGAGCAGCCATCTGGCAGTCGGAGGGTTGCCCGTTCGATTCCCACCTGGTGCGTTGAAGTGTCCCCGATCAAAATGCCTAACCCCCAAATGCTGCCTCCTGCCGAGCTGGTTGGTGCCTTGCATGGCAGCCAATTGCCGTTGGTGCGTGAGTGGGAGTATGAATGGGTGAATGAGAAGCATCAATTGTACAGTGCTTTGGATATAGGTGCTCTATAAATGCCAACCATTTACCATTTGTATTCCCTCTCAGAAAATGACCGAAACAATCCATATCCCACCCTTGCGAAAATGATTTCTGGAAGACCACTCACTCCCTCATGCAAATTACACAACCTGGGGCGATTCCATCATAATTTCCTCTATGCACAACTGTTGGTCCATTCGTAAGGGGATAATGCAAAATTTTTAATCTTCACTTCAGTCTGTGGTGCAGTTTTTGGATTTGTGGGGGAACTTCTGACCACTCAGGGATATCAGGGAACTGGTGACAAATTCTGGGAGACTCCTGTACCTTCTGCGAGAGGTGGAAGGGATGCCTATGAACACCCATACTGTATAGACAATTTAAGCATCCGCTGGAATCAACAGGTTGCTGTTGATTGGGCTGAAGAATTGGACTCACTAAAGAAAGAATCTATAACTGTCTGAATCCGAATCTGAATATATTTAAGGCTTAGGCTAAACAGAACATCCCTCTGCGTACCTGAATGATGTGCAAGGTAGGTCTACATGAATTAGGTTGTGAATAGTAAATAACTATTATGTAGTAATATTAAAATTAATATTATGTGTGTGGTGATGCATTGAACTTGCACTCTTGCATATACAATCTTTGCCATGTCAATGAAACAATTTAAGATGTAGCGCAATATAATTTAATTAAACTCAAGTGAATGAGCGTGAAAGAGAGAGAAGCTAATTATGGGGTTCAGGGAGAAGGAAACAGGAGAGCAGACGAGTAATTGGCGTCCCTGCAGACCTCTTTCTCTTTCTCTCCCTCTCTCTCTCTCTCTCCCTCTCTCCTGTCCCCCCAGTCCAATTATTGGCAGCCCTGCCTCCTGGCTGAGTGACCCTGTGGATGTCTGGATGGACGCATTGTGATCACACAGCTTGTGGATGAAACAGCTTGACATTGTTTAGCTAGTTGACCAGTTCAGACAAGCTCCCAGCTTGACTCAGTTTGACCAGTTCAAGCTATGTTTTCAAAACGCTGGTTGACCAGCTACCAGTTCAGACAAGGTACCAGCACTAGCTGGGTGATGCATATAAACATATTTGGATATTACCTACTATACTTTATAAAAAGCTGTATAGTTTGGCCATTATTTGGTCATTCCAGCAGACCAAATAAGGAGACACACTGTAACATACTTTTTAGAAAGGGATAGGAGCGGATTTTAAATGATATTGATCCTAAACAAATTAATAAATAGAAATAAAAAAACCTTCCCCCAAAGATACTTGACTGAGACTGAACAAAATAATGAATACATTAGAGGAACTCAGGGACAGCTGAACACAGTGGAAAACACCCCGAGGTAAAGAGATACATGCACAGCAAGATCTTAGTAAGCAGAGGACCAATGTTCACAGCTCACACACAATTTGAAGGTCCGTTGCAATGGAGCACAGAAAAGAAAATAACAGAGGACCAGAAATGAACAGCTCACATACGGTAGATCAACACCACGTGAATAAATTAGTTATTTCCCCTGAGTTTCTCATTCCAGTCAAGGGTTCCACTGACAAAATGTGGAACCATTGTACAGTCTGCCATGTTGTTCAGTACTGGGAACAAAGTTGACGGAGGAGAAAATGACAGTAGACAATAACAAATGAGATGACGATCGGATTGGGAGAGAGGCGAGCGGCGAGCTAGTTCCTCCGTATGTATAAAAACGGCTCTGCGGGAACGTTGTGGTTCCTGTTGCTGACGACACGGATGGTCTAGGGTGGGCGCATCTTATCCCATGAAACGTCTCCTATCACCCATTGCTTTTTCGCCCAAGCAGGGCTCAGCTCCTGAGCTCTGAAATACTTCATTCCTAAAATTAAAATAAAGAAGAAACATGCTATGACAGATGAGCTTCCTTCAGCTCCATTTTAGTACACACAACACAAGAGCCCGACGTCTGGGAGAAGTAGACAGTAAGTCAATAAGGACAAATTCCAACCTCAACTGTCATGCAAAAAACAACCTCTCCAAAAATAACCTGTATTCAGGACTATGATAAATTGCAAAAACAAATGACGCTGCCCTCCTCATAGGGGCAAAGAGAATTAAGTCCCCCATGACATTGTAATTACAGTACATTACATTACGCAATGTATCCAAAGCAACGTATATAACAGTGCATATAATGGTCATACAAACAACGAAACATGTCAGATAAGGTACAATTCATATATGATTGGTTGTAAGGCCATGAACATATGTCCAGTACACAAGTTAGATAGGCCAAGTCTGTAACTACCATACCAAGTCGACTATAACTTGAGGACATCCAACACCAGGAGAAGGAAAAGATTTGTTAATCAAATAATAGGGCTTAGTGGGTATGGTTTGCAAAGTGCAAAAGTATTTGTTCATTTGGATAGCATATAGACTGATGCAGATGACGGTTTAACACCTATACAACATTACAAATATTTCAAAGGAAGACTAAGAGCTTTTCCACATAAAAAAGAGATAAATAAATAAAAATACAGTAAAAATGCACAATTTCTTACAAATAAACAGGCTTGAAGAAAATATGAAGAAAGATACTGTTCAAAATGTAACACTACAAGCAACTTGCCCAAGTCAAACATAGAGAAGTAGACTCAGTTGAGCCAGGTTATAGCAGCTTGTAGTGGGAGCGTGTGTTTGAACACATTAGCAGCAGACGCATTCCTGTATTCCAATGCCACCACACACATACACACACACACACACACACACACATACTTTGATTCTGACAAAACGACACAGAGAATCCACTAAGATACAGTATCCCTGACCACTAACTGACCAATGAGGGTGGTAACCCATAACGCCATACTCACCCTCGGCTGCTGTATCTTAGTGGCAGCAGCATCCTCTTCCTGAAGCCAAGTAGATGTGACGGCCAACGCCCCCGGGAACAGACTCAGGAACCCCCGAACAGCCGGTCCAATCAGTGACAATTTATTAACCAATGTGCACCCACAGAGAGCACTTGAGGGCAGTCCAAGAGAACTCTAAAGAAACTTGCTGATACATTCGTCTTCATTGGCAACAACACTTTGGTATTTGCGTAGAATGCATCCACCAGTTACTTCCCACCACGTTGGCAGTCGGCCATCTTGGAACGCAGCTCCCTGCTCGTTACCTCATACTACCCGCACCATCCCTCCCACTGTCCAGGCACACACTGTCACACCCTGGGCTCGTTGGCGGTCAATGTCTTGGAGTAGCAGCGCCTGCTTATTGGGTCGTAGAATATTAGTCAAAGAATGAGAAGGTGAGGTGGAGCATGACTCCTCTGACCAGATTATACAGGAGTATATTTACGGTAAGTATTCAGACCCATTCACTGTTTGCACACTTTATTGTGTTTAGGGTTTTAAAAACATCTGGGCTTTGGCTGGGCCACTCAATGACAGTCAAGAGACTTGTCCCGAAGCCACTCCAGTGTTGTCTTAGCTGTGTACTTTGGGTCATTGTCGTGCTGAAAGGTGAACCGTCGCCCAGTCTGAGGTTGAGTGCACACTGGAGCAGGTTTTCTTCAAGGACCTCTTTGGCTGCATTCGTCCCTCCCTTCATTCTGACCAGTGTCTCTGCTCCCAGTCTTCCTGCTGCTGAGAAGTAAGGATGGTATTAGCCAGGTGATGAGCAGTGCCTGGTGTTCGCCAGACGTAGTGCTTGGAGTTCTGCCCAAAGAGTCCAATTTGTGTCACATCAGACCAGAGAAACTTTTTCCTCATGCTCTGAGTCTTTTAAATGCCATTTGGCAAACTCCAAACTCATAAGTGACTTCCGTCTAGCCACTCCACCATAAAGAGAGATTGTTGTCCTTTCAGCAGGTTCTCTCTGCAGAGAACTTCTGAAGCTCTGTGAGAGTGACCGTTGGGTTCTCGGTCACCTCTCTGACCAAGGCCCTTCTTGCCCAGTCACTCATTATGGGCAAACATGGCACTTGTAGTATTAAAAATCTACAACACAATAAAGTGTGCAAAACATACAGGAGTCTGAATACTTTCTGAAGCCACTGTATGTACCTGTTGACCAGCATTCCAGCTCTCTCCTTATCATATACCTGGCCAACCCGTCTGCCCCTTTCCCCAGCAAAACTAGACCCATTGCAATTTTGTGGGCCTTAGTCACCCTACTGAAAAAAAACTCTGAAAGAGCTGGTAGCAGGTCATTTCAAGCTGGATTCAACCCCAGGGCATTGCAGCAGTGAGAGTGTGAGCCTCAGGAGGCCACATCAACCACCGTATTCATCTCTCTCACAGTGACAGAGCAGCAGGACTGATGTGAAGAACCCCTGTGATGAAAGGACTTATTGCCCTTTGCGCAACTTGCCTCTAACGTTTGCGAAAGGATGGCATGCAGGCAGGCACGCAGGCAGGTAAAGTCACATGTCTGTTTGCCAGCTGCTCGTGCGCTGACAGAGAGACAAAGGCAGAGGAAGGGTGAGAGAGAAAGAATACTCTCTGATAATGTTTACTGTTACGTTACGTTTGCTGCTCAATTTACTGTTACATTTATCAATGCTGGGGTAAGCGGTCTTCGCAATGTTTTACTGTTACATTTATCAATGCTGGGGTATGCGGTCTTCGCAAGGTTTTACTGTTACATTTATCAATGCTGGGGTAAGCGGTCTTCACAATGTTTCTTTTTTCAACCATGAAAATATTTCCGAACACGCCATTCTGTCCCTGGGAATGTGGGATTGATGCGTCGCGTCCAAATGCAGACACTCTTTCCAGCTGTTTCGGAAAAGAGCATTATTGTGTCAAATAATATCAAGGGAATATCAAAGCAACATCAATGTAAGACTTCTCACTTTTGTCTTGCTCTGTGCATTTGTGTGCGTGCGTGCATGCGTGTAGGTGTGTGTGTGCATTTGTGCATGCGAGTGTGTGCTGAGTTTCCTATAATTGAAACAGATAACGGCAGACAGCCCAATGGATTCTCGGCTATTTCCGGTAACGGGAGAAGAAAGGATTAGAGGATGTCTCCTGCACCTGTTCTTTCACTCCACGACAAAGGGATAAAGACAGAAGCAATCGCTCTGCTGAGACAACCTTTGTGCCCTCCTCAAGCCACGACTGGCAGGGACCCAAGAGGAGCCAGGCCCTGATTGGCAGGGCGAAGGTGTCCGAGGGGAACACGTAGTGTCTCTCTAAAGAAACCACACAGATCACTGCTGTTGCTGAAAGAGGAAAAAATAGAAGTGGAAGTATATTTATAGCCATCCCTCCATCACTGTACTACGGTTCATGAATTATCTACTTGCTAGAAAGAGAGAAGAAGAGGGAGAGAGTGCGAGAGCGAGTGAGAGACAGAGAGAGAGATCTTCCAGCTTGTAGATGGAGATAACGTTATTCTGGCTTTCTTTCCCAGCACACAGAGCTGATCTGATATCTGATATGTCATCTGATATGTGATATCAGTTGCTAAAACCTTGGCCCTGAATCCCCTTACCTAGTTCTGAAGGTCTTCTGTCCATTGGGTTTTACAGTTCTCTGTTTTCCATAAACAAGTGTAAGCAGCTGTTAAATTGGGTCAGCTAAGGTCCAGTTAAGATATCGATACGCTGAATCTAGCAGAAGAATCACAAGCCGCTATAGCTTCCATGAGGAGAACAGAGCACCCTGATGCTCTAAACCGACTTAAGAACATCCAACATTCAACATCCATTCCCACGTCCCTTCTTTCCAAAAACACATCTCCGTATGTCGATACTTCACTTATATCATTTACCATCCTGTCAATAATCCTCAAAAACACCAGACTAAAGAGTAAACCATTTTTGAGGATAAATAGATATGGAGACAACTGTAATGTTACACATTTCCCTGCACAGCATCCAAGCAAACCACAACCCAGATATTACCATTAACTAGCAAGAGCCTGACACAGACATCACACACACAGTTATAGATATATATTCTTGACATGAAACAGAAAACAACAACTCAGACAGGTAAACATGTCTTTGAATGCATCAGGTATACAAACAATAAAATGTAAATGATTAAGATCTTGGTCAACCGCATTGTCTGTGGTCACATGCATTGTCTGCACTTAAATTTGAATGCAAAATGACAGGGCATGCAAAATACATCCACTGCATGTGTCTTTTTACTCAGTCAGTCTCATATATTTGGAAACAGTGGGACATACGCTATCGATGGCCTCCATTGCCAGCCGATCATCTCATATAGACAGTGCCGACTTCACTTGTCAGATTAACAAAATAGTAGATGGTACAGTGGCTGACAATGCATTTTGTTTAGAGCAAGTTATGAACACACAGGCACACACAGACACACAGGCACACACAAACGCACACACTCTCTCTTCATATAACCTACAGAGAAACACTCCTGGAGATGTGAGGGGATCATTCACAGTTGGAGCTGAGGTGAGATAAATAATTCAGACGGCTCACCTAGCTAGTGAAAGCAGGTCATTACAGAGCTGTGAAACCGTGCGGAGCGGTCCGGTCCGGTCCGGTTCTACTGGCTGCAGTCCGGGCAGGCTAGCTCATATCCACGACATTCGCGCAGAAGTCTCAGAGCGTCACCCGGCCACGTTCCATTCTCATTCGCTTGCGTGGTGTTGCTGTTACAGAGGTGCGTTCAGTATCCCATCCTTAGCGAACATATTCAAACTTTTTTCTGTTCGACACGAATGCTAGCTAACGTTAGCTAACAATTTCAAAAGGTAGTGCGCCGCAAACAAAAGTTGACAATCATTTGGCTGTTATAATACACTTTAACCAATGTAATATTTGTCCTTACCTTAAAAAATAAATCACAGATAAGCAACGAATCAGCTGGCTGGATGTTACATTTAAGTCGCATCCATTTTATTCAAAATGCGTTGGTGGCGAACTAAATGGAATGTTAATTTAAAATCATTCAACAGTAACCGTTTGCTGCAAACATAGTTCCCCGTGAACGTTCGCTGTCTTGAACGCACCTCAGGTTGCCATGTTGTACAATTTTCAACGTCATCTGTACAGCACTTTTTTTTACAAACCGCATTGTCATAAAGCGGCTGTATGGAGTACCCGGGCCTGAGCCGCCCAAGAGCAGGCTTTGAGCGAGTGTGGCCAGGAAAAACCTGACTCAAGACGGGGGGAGCCCATCTGCCACCGGCTGGCCCCGGTAACAGGGAAGTGACAGTGCATAAATGTCAATGGCCATACATAATTGATATGTCAGTGACAATATGTCATTTTGTCATGAATGTGAATGATAATATGTCATTGATATGTAAAGTACAGTATATATTTTATAATATATATATATATAAAATAGGAATGAGAATTTAATCAAAGATGACCCACTGTGAGGGTTGAATGTGGGGATGTGAGAGCTAGATACGAAAGAGAAGAGTGTCCTTGCATCACCTCCAAAAAGCCATTTGGCCGTTTCCCACAGCAACGATATATCCCGCGGGTCAGGTTTCTGCCCCGAACAATCCGTACAGTCGAGAAAAAATAAGAAGAATAAAGAGATTGTGTGAAATGTTACAGGAAGGAGTACAGACACAGACTCAGTCTCGGTCTTGGAGAAAGCCTTTTGAAGGGCCGGACAAAGCCAGACTGGGAGTCGAGTGGGACTGAAGGCCAAACCGGAGATGTAATTAGAAGAGATAGGGCAAGGAACGTTCCAGAAGCCTTTTGTGTTCTGAATAATGTGGACCACAGGGTCACGTGCTTTCCAATAAATAAATCAATCCATCTTTAGTCGAAGCAGAGCCCGCCGTCGATTACACATAATGCACTCTAGACTCCAGATACTCTTTCTCTCCAGACTGTCTGGAAAAAATGGGTACAATTTATGAGATTAGCTTCCTACAATCTGATTGGTTGTACCACATTGCAGTCAGCATTATGTAATAGGTCAATAGGTCAATAGAATTTGAAATGCTACCTCCGATTGGAACCCCATCTACACAACAGCATCATTTGTCAGAAACAAGGCCATTGGCTGTTTAATATCGCACTTCCATGTAATTTAGGTGGGCCTGTGTCAGAGGACAACCTCTGCAGGCTCATAATGTTAGATCACCAGGCACAAGTGAGGCAAAACATAATACATACTTGTGCGCTAGTCAGAGCGTTTTTTATCGGATGATATTCTGTTGTAAAACATAGCCGAGTGCAGTAAAACATATCCTAGTAGAGTAAAGCATAGCCATAGCTAGTACAGTAAAACATAGCCTAGTGCAGTAAAACATAGCATAGTGCTTTAAAACATATCCTAGTAGAGTAAAGCATAGCCATAGCTAGTACAGTAAAACATAGCCTAGTGCAGTAAAACATAGCTGAGTGCAGTTAAAACATAGCCTAGTGCAGTAAAACATAGCCATATCTAGTACAGTAAAACATAGCCAAGTGCAGTAAAACATTACCTAGTGCAGTTGTTCCTAACATCGCTCCTGGGGCCCTTTATATATGCAGGTTTTTGTTTCAACCAAAATTTCAATCCTAGTGTTTATTTTAACAAGCTCTTCATTTTTGTGAATTACACTTTTCATGTTTAGAGGGATTATTTACCGTCTTAAGCCACATTGTGCTATAAATAGCTTTGCATGCCACTAAGAATAACATTTCCATGTTCATATTGTGCATGTCCAAAGGCAAGACCACTCTGGTCTGCCAGCTCTGGTTGCCTTACGAGCACCAGGCGGTCAAGCTGCATGTTTATGCCTCTTTTCCATTCTGGTTCCTCTGTGGTTATTTGCCTATCGGACAGGCAGGACAGCAGAATCCCTCCCCATATTTTGACACAGATTAGAAACACACCATTTCCTCCCGATTTTACCTCCCCCCGCCCCCCACCCTCCCTTACCGCACTAGTAAATCGCTCTGGATTAAAAGTGTCTGCTGAATGACTAAAATGCTAATGTTAATGTAATCAACAGGCTTCTATGAAAATGTGAACATATGGCCACAAAAACTAACAGTTTGGTAGATCAAAGACAAAGCAAATGCTACCAAACCAAACCTGCATTGTTTTAATATATTTAAGGAACGAATCTTGAAAAAACTTAAATATCTGTGTTCAGCAACTTAATTTGAAGCCTGTTGATTCACCTCAGTCTTTAATACGATCAATTACAAAATATAATCACCACTTTTTATGCAATTGTTTGCAATAGATCACAATAAACACAATGTGAACATGTGACTTCTATTCTTCATGGGATGCATAACTATTTCTGACAAAAGAGGGTAAATCATCCCTGCAAACAAGAAAAGTTCTAAATTGAGAAAAATGAACAGCTTGTTAAAATTCAACTCCAATTGTGGTTGGAACGAAAACCAGCATAAACAGGGGGCCCCAGGACCAACGTTGGGCACCAAAAAAATGTTTTATTAGCTATTAATTTTGACCTTTATACTGGTTTTAAATACTGTTAACAAGGCAGGTACTTTCATGACAGTGTCAGAGTCTCTATGATGGGTTTTCTGTGTAAGAGTTTGTCAGCCTCTGTAACCTGACTACTCCCATGTATGGTATTTCATAGTTAATTCTGATTTATTATGCAATAATTAATTTGGCCTGATAAAGAGCCAAATTAATTTCATTTTAAGATAGATTTGTAGGATTAATTGTCTAATTCATTTAGAATGTCATTGAGGTATTCCTGCTCCTCCAACAACGGAACTAAAGCAGATAAAGGGACAAAGAGACTTCTAGAGAAATCGAGATCAGCATTAATTTAAGAGCTCAATACGTAAACCTAATTCATGCACTCCCTAAACGCGAAGCCACCACACGGCAGAGCAGTCCTGACTGATACTACTGTGAACGGTGTCCCTCTGCTGGAGAGTCTTAGTACTGCATCTGAGTGAGGCTCAATTTTACAAACACGGAAAAGAACTGCTCAAACGTAGCT